>NC_061824.1:14129045-14164298 GCF_019202785.1 Penaeus chinensis
GGAAAGAAAAACAGATTTTCCCGCCAATTCAAGGGATGGGGAAATCAGGATCAGTCACTAGGGCCAACTGATAGACTTCTTGCTGCTGAGTACACGTCGAGCCATCTGTATGTAACAAAACTCACTAAAATCTAAATGGGACAGTAAGTAAACCTGCTGACATTTGGTGAAGGGCCTGTGTCCAATATAGCAGTCCCTTGTAGTCTCACTGGGTTCTCAAGGCTCCCACAGAGGGTCTCACCCAATGAAATAGGAAATAATGCCACAGAGGTCCTTCTGTAATTATCATACTTTTTTTCTTAAGGCAGGTTATTTTACTTTCCTATTCTTTCCTATTCTTTTAATCTGTTTTGTTAGTGCTGCTATATACAAAAAATGTAACAATAAGAAAAATAGATATAATTGTAGTTATGAAAATATACTCTGAAAAAAATCCTTATCTACATTGTCAAAGATGGAATTCATTTTGCATGATTGAAAAATGTAATGAAATTAGTAATGCCTTAGTTATATCTTCTTTTTTTTCAGGACACATACATCAGCCATGTTACAAAGATTGTGACAGATTTGAGAAATACACTAAGTGACATCACAAACCTTCAAGCCTTAGTGATTGGGATGCTTGGAGCTCAAGAATAAACCTTACATACATACATATATCAATATGCATATATATACATATGTATATGTATGTGTGTGTGTGTGTGTGTGTGCGTGCGTGTGTGTGTGTGTGTGTACATACATATAAACATATCTGTATATTTATATGTATATACATATATACACACACACACATATATATATATATATATATATATATATATATATATATATATATATATATATATATATTTACAATATATGTACACACACACACACACACACACACACACACACACACACACACACACACACACACACACACACACACACACACACACACACACACACACACACATATGTATGTATGTATATATACATACACATATATATAAATATATATTTGTATACAAACACAAACACACACATAATAACAATAATAATAATGATAATAATAATAAATGAAGTACAAACCTACATCAGCATCTTCTTTTCCTCCTAAGATTGTGAAGGTGTTGGAGAGTATGCATTTAAGAAAAAAAAACTATTCTGTTTCTGTTACAAGTAATAATAATCACATAAATTCTAAACACCAAACATGTAGATAGATATATATAAATAAAAGAAAAAAAATATATATAGTTATATATGTGTGTGTATGTACCTACATATAAGTACATATCCCCCGAATGCCCTACTCGTTGTTGGGGGCCCAGTGTAGGGGATCACCCCTACCTTGGACCTCAACCCTCACCTCAACTAATTTTGCATGGTTTTTCTTCTCCTTTCCTTTTCCTTCTCTTTTTCATTCCCTTCTGTCCACTTCCTAAGGTGATGGCCATGCTGAAAGGATGACAGGCTAGTTTTGTGTCAGTCATGAATGATCTCCAGGCGCCATGGACACGGTATTTCCCTGCTTAATTGCCCAGCCCTTACCTCTTATGGGGATCCGGAGGGGTAGACTGTTTCTGCTTCAGGATCACCATGGCCAATAATGAATGTGTGTGTGAAGTTTGATTTCATTGGTTTCCCAACCCCCTGCCTCTCCTTTGACCATGTCTCCGACCGCTGATACTAATACCCCTCCTCAATATTTGCTGTCAACTCTATCCATTCTGAATCATACACCCAGGTCATTATTCAACCTTCCTCTCTCCCAACATCCTCCACTCCATCCTACTGCACAGTCTTCTTCGTTATCTACCCCCACCCCCCTTATTACTACTATTCACTGTTATAGTCCTCCCCCAACAGTGCTTAGTCTTTCCATACCACCCCATCTTCCTCCCACCCTTGTCCTTCTACTGTTTCCACATCTGCAAATCTTTTTAGTACCCTTTTTGGCCCGGACAAGTGGAATTGATTTTTGTGATTTCCCCTACAGCTGTTCCAATCATTCATGCCTTGTCACAGTTACATCTAAATCCTAATTTTGTGCAATATCTACCTTGACTGACATCACTGGCAAACCTATTCCTGCTCAACCTCACTCCTCCCTTAATACTTTTACTGGAACTGTTTCCGTCTCCCTGACTGACTGTCCTATCTATGACAAGGACTGTTCAGACTGTGAAAACAACTTGCTCACATGCCCCGTCAACTATGATGTGGTGGCAGTCCAGTACTATTCCCCCTAGAGGCTAATGTAAGTCCTACATGAATACTGCCAAGATTAGCTTCAGTAGACATGACCTCCCCCATGAAGTTCCCCCTTAATCCCTTGCCCGTTGTTGTTGTGCTGGGCCATAGCCCTTGACTCAACTAATTTTTTATAATTTTTGATAGGTTAACTGTGTGTCAGTCCTTTATGGCCTAAGGGAGCCATGGGCACGGTATTCCCTTACCCCTCAAGGGGGCCTTGAGGGGAGGACTGTTTCTCTCCCAAACATACTCTAGGCTTACCATGGCCAATAATAACTTCATCACCTCTACCCCTAAAATCTTCTTCATCAATCACCCCATCTTCCCATATTACTACTTTACAGCCTAATAGTCCCCCTCTCTATAATACTACCTCCTTCTTCCACATGTCCCTTCTACCACCCCCATCTCTACAAATATCTTAAATACTCAGCCAAATGGGTCCGATTTTTCATGACCCCCCCCCCCCCCCCCCCCCCATTCCACAGCCTGATACCCTGTGTGCCCAGCCTGGTCATAACTGATCAAACTGCTCTGCATAGTCATACACATGTGCCAATTGTGGCGGCCCCCATAATGTATTTTATAGGGGATGCCCTACATACAAGTTTGAGTCGGAGGTGGCAACTCTCAGATTCAGATTAGGTCTCACTCTACGTAAAGCTAGACAGGAAGCATGTTGACAATAATTTTTGTTTTCTTTCGTTTTTTTTACTCACTCTCTACTCCAGTAATGTCGCTCACCCCTTCCTCCTAGTCCCCAACACTGCCCATCAACCCCTAGCTACAACTCCACCTACATTAACACTCCCTCCATCCCCTCTATCCCTTCCACTCGCTTGTGGATACACACGAGAATCCCCTATGTCACAATTATGCCTTTCCCTAGATCCTCCACCTCCTGATACCCTAACTGAGACTACAATACCCCCCCTATCATTCCTTATCTCACCCCCAAGCTCCTTCCCTTTCAAATTCCCTAACACACACTGTAACTGTTATCACTCAAAGGAATATTCTCAGTTTTCGTTCTCACAGACCTGACCTTTGTCATATCCTTTCTTATAACCCATCCATTATCTGCCTCCAAGGGACTTTTGTTACACATCCTCCTATATAATTTCCCAACTACTATTTTGTCTCTTCCTCACACTCCCTTTCAGGTTCGTCTACACTTATCCATCAGAAACACCTTATGTTATACCTCCCTTTCAAACTACTGTCTGTGCACAGTTATTCGCATCTTTCTCCGCCGTTTGATCACCGTAAATTCAGTCTACTTATCCTCTTCCCACCCCACTGACTTTGTTGCCATTGAAACTATAATTTCCCATCTCCAGCCACCTTTCTTTATAGTTGGTGATTTCAACTGCCACCACACTCTTTGGGGTGATTCTATCACCAACTCCTGTGGCCGATCCCCAGAATGCTTCCTCTCCACAAATAACATTATTCTTAATTCAGATCGCCTCCCACACTTTGATATACGCACCCAATCTTTTTCATGCATTGGCCTCTCTATATGCTCTCCTTCTCTCCATCTAAATTTTCATTGGTCAGCTCTAGACCACTTTCCCTATAGTGACCACTTTCCAGTTCTCCTTTCTCCTACTTCATATGTACCACTCCCTAACTCACCACGGAGGTGCTTTGATAGAGCCGACTTGCATACTTTCACTTCACTCTTTACTCCCCCCCAATCCTTTGCCCGTTGTTGTCGTGGGGGCTTAGGAGACGAAGACTGAGACCCAATGATGGGGAACTCCTCAACCTTGGGACTCAGCCATCGACTCAACTAATTTTGCATAGTCTTTTTTCCCACTCTTACTTTTCGTTTCAGTTTCTTCACCAATCCCTTCTACTATCCACCTCCTAAGGTGTGAGAGCCGTGCTGAAAGGATGAAAGGCTGACTTTATGTCATTCCTGAGCGGCCTGAGGGAACCATGGGCACGGTATTCCCCTGCCATACCTGGCCCTTACCCCTCAAGGGGACCCTGAGGGGTGGACTGTTTTTTTCCCCCAATATAATCCAGGCTTATCATGGCCAATAATGAAGATGTAACCCCCCTATTAGGGGCAATGAGGCTTGCCCCTTTATCAAATAGCCCCAATCCCGGCTCCCCTTTGACCACGGCTCCGAACACTGCAACAACCCCCAGGAGACATTTCTACTCTCCTAACATGCTCAACTTCAACACCTTTACTCCCACAACCTTCTTCATCAACCATCCCATCTCCCCTTATTACTACCTTACAACCTTATCGCCCACCTCCCCGTAACACTACCCCCCTCAACACTACTCCCTCCTCCACACGTCCCCGCACTTCTACTACCCCCACCTCTACAAGAATCCTAAATATTCTATTTAGCCAAGCCAAATGGGACCGATTTTTCGTGATCCCTCCCACACCTCCCTACTCTCAAAACACCCTCCTCTTCCAACAATGCCTCCAAAAACAAGTAGGCAAAGTCTCTTTCCGTAGCCGACGCGACTACTCCCGTGTCGTCACAGTAACAACTGAAAACGAAGCTATAGCATTAACAAAACTAACTGATCTATGTGGTAATCCCATCCCTACAGAACCTCATCCAACCCTCAATACTTGCACTGGAACTGTCTCTATCTCCCCAACAGATTGCCCAATCTGTGACAAAGAATGGTCAGATTGTGGAGAGGACTTACTGGCTTGTCTCACAGACTATGATGCAACATATGTACAATGCTACACCATTCCTCCCAGAGGAAATCGTAAGAAATCCATCAACATTGCCAAAATTACTTTCCATAGACATGACCTTCCCTTAAATGTTTACATAGGTGGGGAATCCCTACCTGTCCGACCATACCAACGTCCTCCTCGTCAGTTCCCAAAATTTTGGCATTTTGGATATCCTGCCAAACATTGCCGTTCCACAGCCAGATACCCAATATGTGCCCAACCTGGCCATACTCGATCAAATTGCTCTGCACAATCACGCACATGTGCAAACTGTAGCGGCCCCCATAATGTATTTTATAATGGCTGCCCCACCTACAAATTTTAATATGAGGTAGCAACTCTCAGATTCAGACTTGGACTCACTCTATGTGAAGCCAGACAGGAAGCACGTCGACAAGGCTTTTCTCTTACCCCCTACTCCAGTAATGTCGCTCACTATGCCAATTCCCATACCTCCCAAGCTCCTACACCCTCTCCTAAACCCAACCCCCCTCCATCTAAATTCCCCTCTTCTACCTCCTACCTTCCCCAGTCAAATTCTTTTGCCATCCTTAACCCAGACACTCCAATCTCTACCCAATCAAATTCTTTTGCTATCCTAAATCCAGACACCCCAATCTCTACTACAGCCCCAACACCTTCCCCTCTCCCTCCCCGCACTACCCGCAGCAGACAGAATAAACGTTCCACCCCCTCTTCCCCTACCTCACAATCACCTCCACCTTCCTTTGCCCCTATTTTTCAGACACCAGACTTCTCTTCCCCCCTCTCACAAGAAAACCTTTGTCTCACAAAACTCCCCAACCAACTCCATAACAGAAACTCTTGAAGATATCCAGAACTACATAATAGAATCCCAAACTGATACTCATCCACCTTCAAATTCTACAACTCCCGCTCCCTCTACACTCAAAGTGACTGCCGATATCCATCCTCCTCCTACTCATATTCTCCCTACACCCAATCCTCCTACCCCATCCCAACAAAACCCATTCCCCCCGACTCCACCCCTACCTGTATTAACCCTCCCACCATCCCCTCTATCCCTTCCACTCCCTCCTGGATACACACATGAATCCCTCATGTCACAAATACCCACTTCCCCAGACCCTCTACCTCCCGACACCCCTCCTGATACAACACCACCTCCCCAACCTCATTCTTTATCCCACCCTCTAGCACCTTCCCCTTCAAATTCTCCAACAAGCACTGCAATCTTTGCCACTAAATCAACGAAAGTATAACAATCCTTCATTGGAACATTCGCGGTTTCCGCTCTCACAGACCTGACCTCCGACATATCCTCTCCTCTTATAATAAACCCATCCATTATATGCTTCCAAGAAACTTTTCTTACACAGTCTCCAATACCAATCCCCAATTACCATTTTGTTTCTTCCCCACACTCCCTTTATGTCTCGTCTATACTTATCAACCAAAAAACACCTTATGTCATACCTCCCTTTCAAACCACTGTCATGTACAGTTATTCGTATCTTTCTTCGCCGCTGGATCACAGTGATTTCAGTTTACTTCTCCCCTTCCCACCCCATTTACTTTGTTGCTTTTGAAAACCTAATTTCCCAACTTCAATCACCTTTCCTCATAGTAGGTGATTTTAACTGCCGCCACACTCTTTGGGGTGATTCTATCACCAACACCCGTGGCCGAGCTCTAGAGCGCTTCCTATCCACAGCTGATCTTATTATTCTAAATACAGATCGCCCCACACACTTTGATACACGCACGCAGTCTTTTTTCATGCATTGATCTCTCTCTATGCTCCCCTTCTCTTCATTTAGATTTCCACTGGTCAGTTCTAGACCACTTTCCATATAGCGACCACTTTCCAGTTCTCCTTTCTCCAACTTCACATGTACCACTTCCCAACTCCCCACGCTGGTGCTTTGATAGAGCTGACTGGCATACTTTCACTTCACTCTCTACTATTCATACCCCTCCATCATCCCTCTCATCCGTATCAGAAATGATACAATTTTTCATAACTACAGTCCTAAGAGCTGCCCATACAGCTATCCCTCGAACCTCAAGACCCTATACCTCCAAATGTGTTCCATGGTGGAATTCTGATTGCACTAAAGCACTGCGTGTAAAACGTGCAGCCTGGAACAGTTACCGCTACAAACGAAGTACCCCTCATCAACTATCAGCTCTTATCTCCTTTAAAAGAGCATCTACCTGTTTTCGTCGTACAATCCGAAATAGTAAAACCAATAGCTGGCGAAATTATGTTTCCTCAATTACATCCTCTACATCTATCTCAAATGTTTGGTGCCGGATACATAAACTATCAGGCAAACATCCCCCCCATCCAGCCCCCGTCCTCCATATTCGAGATACCCTCATCTCTGATCCTCCCGAAGTCGCTAATGAACTAGGTGACTATTTCAGCCAGGTCAGTAGTGGCTCTCACCTTTCTCCACACTTCTCTTCTATTAAAACCATCAGGGAACGTACCCCCATTATCTTCACCCTATCCTCTGCTGAGTCCTATAATGCTCCCTTTTCTTCCTCTGAACTCAATGCTGCCCAAAAATCGTGCCGAAACACTCATGAAGGCCCTGACGGTATTCACAACCGTATGCTCCGACAACTCCCATCTTCCTCATTATCCTTCCTATTAACAACTTACAACCACATATGGACATCAGGAAATTTTCCTTCTCATTGGCGAGAAGCTCTTATCCTCCCTTTCCTAAAACCCAATAAATCGGGTACCCTCCCTTAAGACTATCGCCCCATCGCATAACTAGCTGCTTATGCAAACTACTAGAGCGAATGGTTAACTTCCGCTTAATGTGGTATCTTGAATCCCACAATCTTATCTCACCTTCCCAGTTTGGTTTTCGCCGTGCCCGAAGCACAGCTAACCCCCTTGCTCATTTTGAGACATATATTACATCCGCATTTGCACGCCATGAATCCGTATTTGCTATGTTTTTTGACCTAGAAAAAGCATATGATACGACATGGAGGTACCATATTCTCCAACAATTGTCCTCTCTAGGCATATGTGGAAATATGGGTGTTTTCATAAAGTCTTTCCTCTCCCAACGCACTTTCCAGGTCAAAATTGCCTCTGCCACATCATCTTTCTTTCCTCAAATTGAAGGTGTCCCACAAGGCAGTGTGCTTAGTACCACTTTATTCCTTCTTGCTGTAAATGACATTGCCTCAGTTCTACCACCAGGAGCCCGGTCATCACTCTATGTTGATGATTTAACCATCTATGCCTCTGGCACATCCATACCAAATCTCTACCAATTTCTTCAATCTGCAATATCATCAGTTTCCTCCTGTGCCACAAACCATGGCTTCCGCTTTTCTACCTCCAAATCTTTCTCCATTCTTTTCTCTCGCACACGTGTAGGTCCTCTACCTTCACTCTTCTTATATGACACTCCACTTCAACACCATTCCTCTGGTAAACTCTAAGGCGTCATTTTTGACTCCAAACTATCCTGGCGAGACCATATTCTTTACATCAAAGAAAAAGCTCGTCGCCGTCTCCGAATTTTACAAACCCTATCCCATTTATCCTGGGGCTCAGATCGAAAAACTCTCCTTCATCTTCATGTCACCTTAATCTTCTCCACTCTAGATTATGGATGCCATATCTACTCCTCTGCCTCAACTTCTCTCCTTGCTCACCTTGATACAATCCACCACTGTGGTCTTCGCTTAGCCCTAGGTGCCTTCCGCTCCTCTCCAGTTGAGAGCCTGTACACTGAATCAGGCATACCATCTCTCTCTCGACGCCGTGCCCTCCTCTCTCTCCGATGTTATGCTCGATTCCACCAACTTCCCCTCACTAAACTAACTATCCCACGATCCCTACTTCCTACCTTTGCTTCTTCTCCACGTTTACCTACTCCTTTCTCCACTCGCATGGATAATCTCCTCTCCCATTCCCCTTTTCCCCATCTCCGACTCCTCCCGTTCTCTGTCCATTCAGTCCCTCCATGGCTTATACCTTGCCCCCATATTTGCTCCTCTGTCTACCCTGACCCACCAAAATCAAATATTCCTCCTACTGTCCTTCTCACCCATTTCCTTGACCATGCCTCCACTCATTCCTCCAGTATTCCCGTCTACACTGACGGCTCCAAAACCACCTCCGGTGCTGGTTTTGCAGTAATCTTCCCAACTCGTACTTTCAAATACCCCCTCCCTCCTGAATCCAGTGTCCTTACTACAGAACTGTATGCTCTCCATATACTCACTACCCTCTTCCTCTTATACAATTTTTACTGACTCCCGTAACTCATTAACCCTCATAAAGTCAATACACACGACCAACCCCTTTGTTCGTAAGATCCAGAACTGGTTGTTCTACCTGTCCACACGTCATAAAACAATCAAATTTTGCTGGGTACCCAGCCATGTTGGAATCCCCGGCAATGAACAAGCAGATACTCTAGCACGCTATGCTGTCCACATCAAACCAACCACGTTTCTCACATATCCCAGCCACGGATTATTACCCAAACTTTAAGACCTTCTTGTATAATCGATGGCAATATTTTTGGTCAAGTCTACACACTAATAAATTACATACTGTAAAACAGTCAATCTCCTCCTGGTCAGCTCCATTCCATCGGAACAGACGTTGGGAGACGGCCCTCGCCCGCTTACGCATTGGCCACACCCGTCTAACACACTCATATTTAATGTCACAATCCGATCCACCCCCATGTCCCTTATGTAATGTTTCTCTTTCAGTCCCACATATTCTATTGTCATGCCCACGTTTTGAAGCAGCCTGTACCTCTTCTTTCTCCCACCTATCCTCCCTACATAGACGTCCCAACTTATCAGACATCCTTACAGAATCTCACACTTTGTGCTTTGACAACCTGTTTTCCTTCCTCAAACGCATATGTATCCTTTACTTGATCTAATCCTTTACATTACCTCATCCGACCCTAACCCATTCACTTACCAATCCTTTAACCCAGCTTTAACAACTAATCACTACCCCAAACACCCTTCACTAACATTAACTATAGTGCTACATGACCTTAGATGTCTAGCACAATTATTTTGCCTTTAACCATTAACCATTAACCATTATCCACTTCCTAAGGTGTGAGAGCCGTGCTGAAAGGATGAAAGGCTGACTTTGTGCCAGTCCTGAACGGCCTGAGGGACCCATGGGCACGGTATTCCCCTGCTTTAGTTGTCTTGCCCTTACCCCTCAAGGGACCCTGAGCGGTGGACTGTTTCTCTCCCCAACATACTCCAAGCTTATCATGGCCAATAATTTTATACCATTATTAGGTAGCACATTTATTTTGTTTTTAACCATTAACCATTAACCATACCATTATTAGAGGCAATGAGGCTTGCCTCTTCATCAAATAGCTCCACCAATTCAAACTCGCCCGATTCCCTGACCCCAGGCTCTCCATTGACCACGACTCTGAACACTACAACTAATACCCCCTCCTCAATGCCGACTAGTACAGTATCCACCCTAATCAACACCCCAGGAGATATTTCTACTCCAACATGCTCAACTTCAGTAACTATACCCCCACAACCTTCTTCATCAACTACCCCATCCTCCCTTATTACTACCTTACAACCTTATTGTCCACCTCCCCATAACACTACCTCCCTCAACACTACTCCCTCTTCCACATGCCCCCGTCCTTCTACTACCCCCATCTTTACAAAATTCTTAAATAATCTATTTAGCCCAGCCAAATTGGACCGATTTTTCGTGATCCCTCCCACAGCTTCTCACACTTTTTTCTCTGCTTTGACAACCTGTTTTCATTCCTCAAATGCATATACATCCTTCACTTGATCTAACCCCTATACATTACCTTAACCAACCTTAACCCATTTACTCGTCAATTCCTTTGCCCAGCTTTGACAACTAATCACTAACTCAACCACCCTTCACTACCATTTACTATAGTGCTACATGACCTTAGATGTCTAACACATTTATGTTGCTTTTAACCATTAACCATTAACCAGCCTAATGGGATCGGTTTTTCGTGATCACTCCCACAGCTCCCTACTCTGACAACACTCTTCTTTTCCAGCCATGTCTCCAAATACAAGTAGGCAAGATCTCTTTCTGTAGCCGATCCGATCGTTCCCGTATCGCCATAGTAACATCTGAAAACCAAGCCATAGTATTATCAACTCTAACTTTCTGGTACCCCCATTCCTACAAAATCTAATCCATCCCTCATTACTTGCACCGGAACTGTCTCTATCTCCCCAGCAAATTGCCCTATCTGTAACAAAAATTGGTCAGATTGTGGATAAGACTTACTTGCCTGCCTCACGGACTATGATGCGATATCAGAAAAGTGCTACTTCATTCCCCCCAGAGGTCATTGTAAGAATCCCACTAACATTACCAAAATTACTTTCCGTAGACATGGCCTATCCTTTAATGAATTCATTGGTGGAGAATCCCTCCCTGTCCGACCATATCAACCTCCTCCTTGTCAGTGCCAAAATTGTTGGCATTTAGGACATTCTGCCAAACATTGCAGTCCCACAGCTAGATACCCTCTATGTGCCCAAGCTGGTCATACTCGATTAAACTGCTTTGCACAGTCACGCACATGTACCAACAGTGGCGGTCCCCATAACGTATTTTATAGGGGCTGCTCCACCTACGAATTTGAGTCAGAGGTGGCAACTCTCAGATTCAGACTTGGCCTCACTCGACGTGAAGCCAGTCAGGAAGCACGTGGACGAGGTTTTTCTCTTACTCCCTATTCCAGTAATGTCGCTTGCTCTGCCCCTCCCCATCCCTCCCAAGACATTACATCTTCCCCACTTCTACCTCCTACCTTCCCCTATCCCTCCCTGCACTACCCACAGTACTGCACTCTCCTACCACACACAACTGTCTCTGTCTCCCCATTTTATAACAAAAAATTGTCAGATTGTGGAGAAGACCTATTTACCTGCCTCACTGACTATGATGTGATGTCAGTACATTTCTCCAAAAGGTCATCGTAAGAACCCCACTAACATTGCCAAAATTACCTTTCATAGACATGACCTTCCCTTTTTAATGTTTACATTTGTGGAGAATCCCTTCTTTCCAACCATATCAACCTCCTCCCCGTCACAGCCGAAATTGTTGGCGTTTAGGACATCCTGCCAAACACTGCCATTCCAAAGCCCAATGCCCTCTATGTGCCCAACCTGGTCATAAACGATCAAACTGCACTGCACAGTCATGCACAAGTACCAACAGTGGCGGCCCCCATAATGTATTTTATAGGGGCTGTCCCACCTACACGTTTGACTCACAGATTCAGACTTGGTTTCACTCTGCGTGAAGCCAGACAGGAAGCAGGTTTTCCCTTACTCCCTACTCCAGTGATGTCGCTTACTCTGCCCCTCTCCCTCCCTCCCTCCCTTACTCCCCCACTTCTACCTCCTACCTTCCCCAGTCAAATTCTTTTGCCATTCTGAATCCACACTCCAATCTCTACTGCAGCCCCAACACCTTCCCCTCTCCCTCCCAGGCACCCACGTCTGGGGAAGGAACAAAAGCGAAAAGGCCTCCCGACCTCCTAAGAGGAAGGAAGCCGCCCCCCAGCCGACACCGGATGTCTCCAACAAAAAGGAGTTCCAGACAATGCCAAAGGTGCAGAAAAAGAACCTAAAGAAAAAAGGTTTAAAGAGCACCACAAAAACCTCCCCAACAGATGATCATCTCTTTGACGAGGACGATATGACTATCCTGTTGACTGCTGTTGTCTCAGCAATAGCAACAGCCCTGGGGAGGCCGAGAAGGCAGATTAGGTCGCCATGACGGCAATGACCCAGACTGTCGCAGCCCTGAAGGGAAGAAAGCTGGAGAGAGCAAAGCCAGTCCCACCCTCACCCCAGGACGAGACTAACCCCCCCCCCCCTCCAAACCAGGCCACGCCTTCACAGGCAGAGCCAAAACTGGCTGAATATGTGCAGCCAGAGCCAGAGCAGGCTAGACCTGCCAAGAAAAAGCCAAACCAACTAAAGTCAGAGCTACCAAAGGCTCTCCACCCCCCAGTGGACCCAAGGATAGCCTGACAACAGACGAAGAGCCCTCAACCAGCGAGGACCTCGCAATGGAGTTGTCAGACTCCGACGATGTCTCTGATGTAACTATCACTGAGTAACATCATGACACACCACCTAAGCATCCTACAGTGGAACATCAATGTCTTCTCCGCAAGGAACGCCTTTCTCCAAGCAGTAGTGCGATCAAGGAACATTGACATGCTCAATGTCATGCTCCAGGAGTCATTAACAGTGGGCACTGGTCACTTCTCAGGGTATCATGTCTTCACACTGCCACGAACAAGAGAGGCTTGATCACCCTTGTGAGAGCAACAATCCCCTGCTCCGCAATAGCCGATGCATCGCACTGTGTAGACGATGTTGAATCCTTTGCCGTCGAGATTCACCCGGCCGGGGGGCCCCTCAAACTGAACAACGTGTACAGCCGGCCAGGCTGTAGAAGCTAGACATCAGTCAGGTCTGTGCTTCTGCTGCACACGACCGAGTGAGCATAGGGGGAGAATTCAATGCACACCACCCCATCCTGGCTCCCTGCCGGGCACCGGATGCGGCCGGCTATCACATAGCCGACGTGCTAGAGACATTCCCTGAGATCGCTCTCCTCAACACCCAAGAGCCAACGCTTGTCAGGGGAGGGGTCCTAGACCTCACCCTGGCCACTGCGACTCTGGTGGGGAGGATTAGCTGGTGCGTCGATGAGACCGTCACAAGTGACCATTACGGCACTATAACTACCCTCATGGATGCTGGCCCAGCCGAAATCCTAAGACCGAATCCAAGATGGAAAACAGACAAGGCCAACTGGCAGGCGTTTCAAAACGCCTTGGCCCTATGTCTGAGATGCAATTATCCCCCACAAATCGAAAATGTGGAAGTGCTTGAAGCCAGCCTGCTAAACGCCATTAATGAAGCAGCCTCTCTGACCATACCCAAAACTCGGCCTGGATCCAGAAGTCACAAAGACGCCTGATACTTCAACGACGAGATCAGGGAGGTCAACCACAGGGTGAACATGTGTCGAAAACTATTCCGAAGGCAAAGAACCCCTGACAACTTACCCCTCCTAAGGGAGGCTGTCACGGATGCCAAGGAAACTGCCAACAGAGTCATGCAGGGAAAGTGGCTGGAATGGTGTGAGTCCTTCGACCACCAAACCACCCTTTCAGAGCTGTGGCAATGGGTCAAGCGAGCTACCAGCCGCTCAGCCCCGAGGTGCATGCATCACGACCCCCAAGTGGAGGCAAACAGACTGGTGCACAAATCCTCTGCGAGAACAAGCAGCAACAGCGTGCTAGCCGAGGTGAGCGTGCACTCTTGCAACTCATCAACAAGTCCTGGGAAACTTCCACTCTACCCCAGAGTTAGAAGAGGGCAACCATAGTTCCCGTCCCAAAACCAATGGAGCCAGGGAAGTACCGCCCCATCTCTCTCCTCAGCTGCCTGGCCAAGATGGCCGAGAGGATGGTACTAAACCGGCTTCAATGGAAAATGGGTCCCCCGCACGAACACCTCCACGGGTTCACAAGGGGCATGAGCGCAGCACACAGCATAGCCACGCTCTTAAGCACAATCAGCAAGGGCCCAGCTGTGGTGGTATTCCTTGACCTGGAGAAGGCTTTTGAACTGGCAAGTCTGCTTGCCATTCAGGAAAGCCTGATCCCGAAGGTAATCAGAGGAAAGCTTTTGGCTTGGATAGGTGACTACTTCAGGAACAGGACTGCCAATGTCAAATTCCAGGGTCACTGGGAGGTGGAGAGCCTTTGGTAGCTCTGGCTTTGGTTGGTTCGGCTTTTCCCTCAGGCGTGATCTGGCTCTGGCTGCACAGATTCAGCCTGTTTTGGCTCTGCCTGTGAAGGCATGGCCTGGTTTGGAGTGGGGAGGGGAGTCTCGTCCTGGGGTGAGGGTGAGGCTGGTTTTGCTCTAACCAGCTTTCTTCCCTTCAGGGCTGCGACAGTCTGGGTCATTGCCATCATGGCGACCGAAACTGCCTTCTCGGCCTTCTCACTCGACCTCCCCAGGGCTGTTGCTACTGCTGAGACAACAGCAGTTAACAGGAGAGTCATATCGTCCTCGTCAAAGAGGAGATGATCATCTGTTGGGGAGGTTTTTGTGGTGCTCTTAGAACCTTTTTTCCTTTAGTTTCTTTTTCTGCACCTTTGGCATTGTCGGAAACTCCTTTTTGTTGGAGACATCCGGTGTCGGCTGGGGGGCGGCTTCTTTCTGCTAGCCGAGGTGAGCGTGCACTCTTGCAACTCATCAAAAAGTCCTGGGAAACTTCCACTCTACCCCAGAGTTGGAAGAGGGCTACCATAGTTCCCGTCCCAAAACCAATGGAGCCAGGGAAGTACCGCCCCATCTCTCTCCTCAGCTGCCTGGCCAAGATGGCCGAGAGGATGGTACTTAGGAGGTCGGGAGGCCTTTTCGCTTTTGTTCCTTCCCCAGACATGGGTGCCCGGTGGGGCAGGAACAAAGTCTGGTCGCTCCAGGCATGATGCTTCTTGGCACAGTTGGGACATTTGGCTGTTGTGTCCCTCTTTTCCTCTTTGTATGCCTTGAGGCATACCTCTGTGTTGTGTGCCTTGCTACAGACACCACATTTAGGCTTGCTGGAAAGTTAGCCTGGTGGTGACCGTATTTCTGGCACTTGAAACACCGAAGTGGTTCTGGTACATACGTTCGAAGGTTGTAGGTGCCCCAGTTACCCAGATCAAGGGTAGTGGTTGGGGCACCTTTCATGGTCACCAGGACTTGCCTGCTTGGAGTCTTCCCCTTCGACATTCGGGAAGCCTGCACGACCTGTGGCTGTGAAGCGATCAGCTCCACATCGTACGAGACTGAGAAGCCAAGTAGCACCATCTTGGTTCTCTTTTCCTCGGGACTTAGTGGGGAAAGACTCACTTTCCTCACATCGGCTAGCTCCTTCGTTTCCCGGAGGAAATTCAGGGTAGCTTGATCTTTGGGCATTATGATCATGCCCTGATCTCGGGCGACCCGGATCGACAACCGGATTTTCCGTTGCAACTCCAATTCCCTGACCAATTGGTAGGCATTGTCGAAACATTCGGGTTTAGCTGGCACTTTGAACTGGAACATCAGAGTCGTTCTCCGGCCTCGGACGCTTCGGCCCGCCCTTTCGGCTTTCGAGCTTGTTTGTTGGGGCAGCAGCTGATACGGCTGGTTCAGCCTGCTCTCCCCTCTCAATCGGGGAGGCCGTCTGAGAACTCAGGGGCCTCCCTGGCTTAGCTGTTGGCCTGGAGAGGCCAGCTCGCGAGTCAAGATCTTTGACTATTCGGTGGACAGAGCCATTGGCTTCGGTCTTGTCCACCTTAGCAGCAGGGGTGACAGTGTCATCCTGTGCATGGGGCTTTCTTTTGCCACCAGAAGGCACATATGGCTTCATGGTGACTGCCGTGGTCTGGGCCTTGCACGGTTCGTCAACATTTTTATCAGTCTGTGGGGGGTGTTAATTTTTTCCATAAATTGCTAAATGCTTCATCCTCTCACGCCCCCACCCACCACGGAGTCCAACAAGGGGAAGCTGAGTGTCAGAACCAGTGTCTAACAGCAACAGGAGTGATGAGAGGATATACGCAGCCAATAGCCATTGTGACGGCGCTCACGGACCATTGTGAGTGCCAATGACGGCATGACTGCTTGACCCTAGCCTCCCGGGGGAGACCAGCCGATTGACCGTGACCGGGCCGGGATCAGGCCGCCTGTCTTGCTGGAATAGAGGACCAAAGAGGCGTGTTGCTAGCCGCAGGGCGTACTCGTTCACGGCATCGCTCAACCTCCAGGACTCCCGTCTCCACAACGCACAAGGCTGCCACACACGGCAAACGCGTGGGTAGGTGTAAACCCCTGGGGAGAGACCAGAGGGGATGCCCTTCCACCTACGAGACATCATTGTTTGGAGCCCTTTTTCTCAACCCTCTGAGGCAGCCACCCAAAGGTTGCTTCACCGCAGTGAGGGAAGAGGAGTCTTGCACTTTTACCAGGCAGTTCCTTTCATCCCTCTGAGGCAACCACCCAAAGGTTGTTTCACCTCAGTGAGGAAGGAAAGGACCTGTGTCTTTTCAAAGTAGTTCCCCCTTCCCTCTGAAACAGCCACCCAAAGGCTGTTTCACCTCAGTGAGGGAAGGGAAGTTTTGCGTTCTTGTTAGGCACTTCCTTTCGTTCCTCTGAAGCAACCACCCAAAGGTTGTTTCACCTCAATGAGGAAGGAAAGGACCTGTGTCTTTTCCTTCTGAGGGGAGGGAGGTTTTGCACTTTTGCCAGGCAGTTCCTTTCATCCCTCTGAAGCAACCACCCAAAGGTTGTTTCACCTCAGTGAGGGAAGGGAGGTTTTGCGTTCTTGCCAGGCAGTTCCTTACATCCCTCTGAAGCAACCACCCAAAGGTTGTTTCACCTCAGTGAGGAAGGAGAGGACCTGTGTCTTTTCAAAGTGTTTCCCCCTTCCCTCTGAAGCAGCCATCCAAAGGTTGTTTCACCTCAGTGAGGGAAGGGGGGTTTTGTCCTTTTGCCAGCTGGTTCCTTTCATCCCTCTGAAGCAACCATCCAAAGGTTGTTTCACCTCAGTGAGAGGGGGGGGGCGGCACTCGGAAACCATTCCGGACGTCTAGACGGGAGCGGTCGCCTGTTTGAAGGGCAGGGCCACAAACCGACCGAGAAGCGGGGCGGCACGGGGAATGGTTACCCCGGCAGTCCCCGGCCGGCTGCGTGACGCGAGCCCGCGACCTTTGCTGTGCGCTGAATTTCCACTGTGTCCGATTCATCTGATATGGTATTGACCAGTGGGATGAATGTCTTCAAAATCATTCTGTATGTTTATGATATAACCTTACAAGTTCAAAAATATGAGAGAAAATGCTATGTTATCTTAATTTGTTGAAGCAATTCAATCAGTAAATACCAAGTTGTCTGATTTGGACACGGAGCTCACTCGCTGTGGATTCGATAAGATGCAAAACCTTGTGCAACTTCCATTTTTCATATGAAGAACAAGCATGTAATAAGAAAAAAATATATATTTTGGTTGAATCTAAGAAATACATTTACACTTTTCACAGCTTTGCTATGTGAAGAGTGGTGTGTATAAACAATATAAGTTGCAGACTAGTCAGGTACTTTTCCATTTTATTTATTTTGCTTGTAATTAAAATCATACCTGCATATTATATACTTAAATGGTTTTCTACTGACTCTTGTGTGAAGTAAAAAATAACATTAACTTTTTACTCAAAACTTTGTTTGTTAGTACTTTGTTGCGACCGTGAAACTTGAAACAGTATATTAGTGTTAGGGGTCTTGGGATGATACAGTAAAGGCCAATGGTGCTGTTAGTGGAAGGTCTGCTGTGTATAGTATGAATAGTGTTGGTGAGAGAATGTTCTTGGTCAAACTCACGCTGTCGATTAAAAAGGAAAAGAAAAAACACATGTTGAACCGAACACCACATGACCCTCAGCGCTACTCAAGGTCCAGCAGCCCAGAGAGGAGAGTGGACGGCACTGTGAAAGATACTGGAAAAAGGCCAAATCAAATGTATCTACACCAACATAGTAACAGCAAATACGTTGCACAAACATTTTCTCACAGATGAACTGGACTTTACTAACGTCCCCATCATCAGGTATAATAGTCTAAATGAAATACGAAATGGATTCCATCCCACAGATACAGCAACACAAACCATGATTCCTCCTTACAGGATAACACAGCGCCTCATAGTCATTCAACGCCATGATCAATAGACATTCGACCGCCGTAGTGAGCTCTGCAACAAATACAATAAATACAACCCACACATAATTCTCACAAACAGCCATGGACACGACAACACAAACAAAATAAAAATACACAGACACCAAATATGAAACTAATCATACTTGTGAAGGACGCGACGGCATTGCTCTCGCCATCAAATCAAACATGGAACACAAAATATACAACTTCACTTCAGAGCTCACCACATGGTCCCATCATCATAGCCACCATATATTTACCTCCCAACGTCCATACATACCTGACCAGAACATATTCCAGGTTCTCACAAAAAAACCTACATACATACTTGGAGACTGGAACGCATAACACTCAACATTTGGATACACTCGCACAAACAATAGGAAGTGGTTTATTCTCACGCAGCCTCGACGGACACTACAAAGCACTGGACCTCATTTTCTAAAATTCATAAATGACCGGACAGCCTCTACATCAGACATTGTCCTTACAAACAGAGACGCATACCTCAGCATCCACTTGATATGAAGAGACATCACGAGAAGTGATCACCTCCGCATCATTGCCGCAAACTCAACCATGATACCTACACCCCACAGAGTTTCCTCTGTGGGGTGTAGGTATCGATGACCAGACATCGACCACAGCACAAGCAAAACGACACTCTCCGCTCTCTCACCACACAATGCAATACACCAACCTCCACCACCTGACACAGGCACGTGGATGAGACCAAGAACTCAGAACACAATCCAGACCAATACAAATTCAGTTACACGTTGCAAGCAAAGAACTATGCACAGAGACATGGACGCTCATAAACGAACTCTGCCAAAACCAAGACACAAAAGAAATTTGGCCAGCATACAGAAACTCATGTGCACAAACAAACAACACTGCACCTACTGCTACAACAAACAAAACGAAAACATCAACAACAAATAACACACAGAAGCACAACACAAACAATTCTTGCAGAGAAATTTCCAAATTAGAAACAACGAAAACGAACTCTTTGGCATTGACACAGACAACGAAGTACAGGAGGCGCTACAACAGTCTTACAATAGTCTATACCACCTCTAACAACCCACAAACTTCATCGTCTTCAATACACTACACAGCACAAACACCTTCAACACATAATACAACACATCAGAAACAATATATCTGGGCCAAGCAAAATCAACAAAACAATGCTTCAACACCTTCCCCTGAACATGATACAGACTCTACTATATGGCACGTTTTAAAGCCTGGCCTTAGCGATTTCGTATTGGCTGTTGCTTGCTGTTGCCATATTTAAAAGTTACCATTTAACTAGTACAAATACTCACACCTTAAAAGAGCCTATTATAATTTATTAATGTATCAGTGATATGAAATTACTATTGTGAATCTCAAGTTTATAATGATTAAAACTATTTAACATATTTTCAAGTTTACATGCACCCTCTACAGTTGTTGTCTTTGGGTAATCTGAGTCACCTGAGAAGGTGCATGGCGCTATTTTATATATCTCCGAGAAACCAGGGGGAGACGTCCCAATAAATACAAATGTAAAAAGAAAGTTTTCCATATCATAACTGATCCATATCATAACTGTTTAACCGCATTATTGTTGTAGGTGTATCATTCGTGAGGGACCTCTGTAACTTCGGCGGAGTCAGTCACAGACAAAATTTCGGGAGTGTGACTTCCTTTTTAAGGCAAATTTTGGAGTCTATAATCTTTCGTGAACACCGCCCCAAGTTCTTTAAGCATCCCCTCAGCACTGAAAGACTCTCCATTTCTATGACCCTTAAATCTTCGCGCCTGGATTTCCTGTAGATACCTTTTTTGGTCAATTTCAGGATACTCTCACAGAAAAAAACATCATATTATAAGTATGCTCCTTGTTTTTTTTTCAGTTCGATTAACTAAACTCATGTTTGGGAACATAATAGTGAGGGAGGGGTGAGTTAATGATTAAATGTGCTACAAGTCAAAAGTTGTACAGCACTTTTAAATATGATATTGGAAATAGGGGTGAGGGCAAAAAGGATGGTTAAATGGGTAAGGTAGGGATTAGCAAAAGGGTAAAGGGGGTTAAGGGCGATCATATGAAATGGAGGATGTATATAGGCTGAGGAATTAGAACAAATTGTCTAAAGTAAAAAGTGAATTACAGGAAGAAAGGATATGACGAAGATCACTCCGAGAACTATAAGTATTCTAGCATAGAAGAGCTGTTATAAAGCAATCAACGAGGTATATGGGTAAAAACAGGGGTCGGAGCAGTAAGAAGCGAAGAATCCAGGGGATGAAACCTGGAGTCAGTGGGAGAAGTATTAGGATAAATGTCAGGAGGATGAGGATCATGGCGCTGTTGTGACAAAAGGTAAGTCACGTGTATATCCAGCAGGGACCGGAAGAGATACCGGGGAAGGAAGGGGTGTTGCAGATGGAGCATGGAGAATGTGGAGTGTTGAGAGGGAGTGGGAGGAAGGGGTGTTTAATGAACATCAGGGGAAGGGTGGATAACGGAAGTCACTGAAGGATAGTTTTTTTTTGTTTTTTTTTGAGGGGGGGGGTTAAATGTCCTCAAGAGTTTCTGAAAGTAGAGTCTTTTTTTAAGTGGTTGAGAAGAGAACACGGACGTCTGAGAAGCAGGAGAAAAGGTAGGAACGTTCTTTTGTCTGATCCGACATAGAGCAAGGAGTGGTAGGCAACTGGAAGTGGTAGAAACTGGAGTGTATGGATTTAAAATACTGGGGAGGATTCAGAAACGTTTAAGAAGGAAGGAGGGGTAGAGTGAAGGCCTTACATTAAGTGAAGCCAAGTTTCAATTGGAGATTTGCCTCATCGGACTCGAACTTGAATAGATTATGGGAGCCACCACAATTGGCACATGGGGTGATTGTGCAGAGCAGTTTTAATGATCGTGATCATGTTGGGCAGCAAGCTATGAAGCGAGTGTTTGGCAGGGTGGTCAAAACGCCAACATTTCTGACAGTGACTTGGGAGGGGTCGATGTGGTTGGACAGGGTAGGACTCTCCGCCAATATAAACTTCATGGGGGAGGTTATGTCTACGTAAGGTAATCTTGGCAATATTGGTGTAGGACTTTACAGGTAGGTCGTACTGCGGGGAGGCGGACAATAAGGATGATGAGACAATAAGGAAGGGAGGAGGGAGTTGAAAATGAAGAAGACTGGAGGATGAGATGAAGTGGAGAATTTTGAGAGAGAGGAAGAATTTTTTCTGAAGATTGAGTAATGACCTGAGTGGGTGACTTGGAAAGGACTAGTTGAGAGCAGGTATCGCGGAAGAGGTGATATTTGATTACTGTTCTTGAAGACGCACCTTGCACAGTGATAGGAGTTGCCCTACACAAACTTTGGATATTATGGTGAGAATGGCATCGGGATTTAGTATGGTGACTCATTTTCATTTAGATAGCATGGTAATGAATAAAACATTCTTTATAATTAGGTATTTAACTTTTTTAATGACTTTGCTTGCTTTTAATACATGTTTTACCTACGATTCGAAGAGCCATAAAATTAATGTTTATGGTGTAGGGATAATCTCTGCTTTATGACATTCGTGGTGGGGAAAACTCTCATTCTCAAATCATAAATATATATATTTTTTTCAATTTCTGACAAATGTCAAGCAATGGATGAGTGTGGTAGTGTGACAGGAGTATTTATTTATCTATTTAATTTCTTCTGCCATATCAACAAGTTCTTTGGTTCAACAAGGTAATGTATGTGGATTTCCAAATTGGTTAATGGTCAAAACTAATAAATGTGCCAGACATCAAAGGTCATATAGCATTATCATAAAGTACACAGGCGAAAAGAGTAAAAATTAATTAACGATCAGGAAAAGTGGACAAAAAGAAGGGGATGAAGAAAAGAAAAAGGAAAGGAGAAGAAAAGAACATGCAAAATTAGTTGAGGTGAGGGTGAGGTCCAAGGTTGGGGTGAACACTTACAGTTTGTCTCCTAAGCCCCCCCCCCCCCCTATGGCAACAATGAGCTAGGGATGGGGTGGTGTGACAGGGGTAGGCATGGAAATCCCAAATTCCATTTGACATCTCGGATGATGTTCATTTGATTTGAGGTACTTTTCCCCCACTTCGAATGCTACAAATTTGTGGTTTCCTTATGTTAACCTTCATTACGTTGGGGTCTCTCAGGATAAAGGATTATTTTTTCCAACCTCACAAGGGATGACCGGGAAAAAACAGCTCGGGATGTTTTCTACTATGTCACAAGTGACACACTTTGTCCGCTAACCTAATTCTAGATACATTTGTTTATTCCCATCAATATTAATTTTCTACTAGCTAATTTAGTTTTAATGTTATAATGCAATATTATTGATGTAATCTAATACAGCAACATATATTTTTTCACTTTTGATAATACATTATAAGGCTGGTGAACAAGGAACAGCAACCATGGAAGGGTTAAAAGGCTATGTAAGGAGCCAGGGAGTAGGATATCTAGCACAGCTGTTATTCTTGCCATGGGCCCCAAGGCCTACAAATGCCCATACCAATGAATTGATATCAATAACACACCAAATGTTTTAAAAAATCACAAGAATGGCATGTATCATTTCCCTGTGTTAGCTTTCTTAGAGAATTATGGCAATTGTCGATGGAAACTTTTTTAACCCAACCACCACGGTTTGATGTATTCCCCAATAGTTGTTTGTCAATTTTGTCATATACAAATGGCTCCATATGTGCTCAGCTAGCAAGGAGTCTATCAGTAGCCTCTAGTGACCGCTCCTGATTCCCCCATTCCTTGAATGGTTAATGGTTAAAAGCAAAATAAATGTGCTAGACATCGAAGGTACAGTAAAGGGTAGTGAAGGGCGGTTGAGTTAGTGGTCAGTTGCTATACATCAGCTATCTAGATTAATATTGAAAAGGTCGGGTTAAGTAAGTGGGATTAGATCAAGTGAAGGTTATGTATGCGTTTGAAAAAGAACAGGTTGTCAAAACAGAAACTGTGAGATTCTGTAAGGATGTCTGATACGTTGGGAGGTCCGTAAAGGGAGGATAGGTGTGGGAAAGCAGAGGTACAGACTGCATCAAAACGTGGACAGGACAACAAAATATGTGGAACAGAAACAGGAACATAGAGGCGGATCAGATAGGAGTGAGTTAGACGGGTGTGGCCAATATGTAAGCAGGCGAGAGCTGTCTCCGAACGTCTGTTCCAATGAAATAGAGCTGACCAAGAGACTGATAATTTTACAGTATCTGATTCATTACTGCAGAGACCAGAAAGACCATCGGGTATACAGGAAGGTCTTAATGTGGGGCTAATAATCCGTGGCTGGAATATGTGAAAAACGTGGCTGGTGTGATGTGGACATAGTAGCGTAGTGTGCTAGAGTATCTGCCTGTTCATTACCAGGAATTCCAACATGGCTGGGCACCCAGCAAAATCTGATTGTTTTATGGCATGTGGACAGGTAGAACAGCCAGTTCGGGATCTTACAGACAAGGGGATTGGTACATTGAATTTATGAGAGTTAATGAGTAATGGGAGTCAGTAAAAATAGTGAAAGAGGAAGAAGGGAATGAGTATGTGTGTTTTATGGCAAAAAGGAATGCGTATAGTTCCGCAGTAATGATATTGGAAAAAGTGCGAGTTGGGAAGGTTACTGCGAAACCAGCACCGGAGGTGGATATGGAGTCATCGGTGTAAACATGAATACTGGAGGAATGAATGCAGACAAGGTCTAGGAAATGGGTGACAAGGACAGCAAGGGGGGGGGGGGGGGGATATCTGATTTTGGTGGGTCAGGGAAAACAGAGTAGTAAATATGGGGGTAAGGTATAAGCCATGGAGGGACAGAACGAACAGAAAACGGAAGAGGTCTTAGTTGGGGAAAGGGGGACTGGAGAGGAGGGTATCCATCTGAATGAAGAAAGGAGTAGGTAAACGTGGAGAAGAAGCAAAGGTAGGAAGCAGGGATCGTGGGACAATTAGTTCGGTGAGGGAAAGTTGGTGCATAGCATAACATAGCATCGGACAGAGAGAAGAGTATGGCATCGAGATAAATGGCATACCTGATTCAGTGTACAGGCTCTCAACTAGAAAGGAGAGGAAGGCGCCTAGGGTTAAGCGAAGACCATAGTGGTGGATTGAGCAAGGAGGGAGGTCGAGGCAGAGGATTAGATATGGTATCCATAATCGAGAGACGATCAAGGTATCATGTAGATGGAGGAGAGTTTTGCGACCTACACGTGTACTAGATAAAAGGATGGAGAAAGATCTAGAGGTAGAAAAGTGGAAGCCATGGTTAGTGGCCCAGGAAGATACTGTTGATATTGCAGACTGAAGGAATTGGCAGAGATTTGGTATGGATGTGCCACAGGCGAAGATGGTTAAATCATCAACATATATTGGAATAAATTGGTGCTGAGCACAGTGCCTTGTGAGATGCCTTTGAACTGAGGAAAGAAGGATGATGTGGAAGAGGCAATTTTGACCTGGAAAGTGCATTTGGAGAGTAAAGGCTTTCTAAAGACACCCATGTTTCTGCATATACCTAGGGAGGATAATTGTGAGAGAATATGGTACCGCCATGTAGTATCATATGCATTTTTTCTAGGTCACAGAATATGGTTAATATGGATTCATGACATGTAAATGCAGCTGACCTGCTGAGCAAGGTCAGCTGTACTTGGGGCACGGCGGAAACCAAACTGGGAAGGAGAGAAGATTGTGAGATTCAAGATACCACATAAAACGGAAGTTAACCATTCGCTCTAGTAGTTTGCACAAGCAGCTAGTTAGAGCGATGGAGTGGTAATTTTGAGGGTGGGTACCCGATTTATTGGGTTTCAGGAAGGGGAGGATAAGAGCTTCTCGCCAATGAGAAAGGATATTTCCTGACGTTCATATGTGGTTGAAAATTGTTAATAGGAAGGATAGAGAGGAAGATGGAAGGTGTCGGAGCATATGGTAGTGAATACCATCAGGGCCTTCATGAGTGTTGCGGCACGATTGTAAGGCAGCACTGAGTTCAGAGGAAGAAAAAAGGAGCATTATAGGACTCAACAGAGGGTAAGGTGAAGATAATGGGGGGTGTATTCCCTGATGGTCTTAATAGAAGAGAAGTGTGGAGAAAGGTGAGAACCACTACTAACCTGGCTGAAATAGTCACCCAGTTCATAAGCGACTTGGAGAGGATCAGAGATGAGAGTATCTCGAATATGGAGGACGGGAGCTAGATGGGGGATGTATGCCCGATAGTTTATGGATCCGGTGCCAAACAGTTGAGATAGATGTAGAAGATGTAATTGAGGAAACATAATTTCGCCAGCTATTTGTTTTACTGTTCCGGATTGTACGACGAAGACAGGTGGATGCTCCTTTAAAGGAAATAAGGGCTGATAGTTGATTTGGGGTGCCTCGTTTGTAGCGGTAACTGTTCCAGGCTGCACGTCTTATGCGAAGCACTTTGGTGCAAACGGAATTCCACCATGAAACACATTTGGAGGTATAGGGTCTTGAGGTTCAAGAAATTGCTGTATGGGCAGCTCTTAAGACTGTAGTTGTGAAACATTGTATCATATCTGAAATGGACAAGGAGGATGGCGGGGTAGGAATAGCAGAGTGAAGTGAAAGTACGCCAGTCGGTTCTATCAAAGCACCAGCATGGGGAGTTAGGAAGTGGTACATATGAAGTAGGAGAAAAGAGAACTGGAAAGTGGTCACTATAGGGAAAGTGATCTAGAATTGACCAATGGAAATCTGAATGAAGAGAAGGGGAGCACAGAGAGAGGTCAATGTATGAAAAAGATTGCGTGCATATATCAAAGTGTGCGGGGCGATCTGAATTAAGAATAATAAGGTCAGTTGTGGAGACTAATTGTTCTAGGGATAGGCCACGGGAGTTGGTGTTAGAATCGCCTCAGAGACTGTGGAGGCAGTTAAAATCACCAACTACGAGGACATGTGGGTGGAGTTGGGAAATTAGATTTTCAAAGGCAGCTAAGTCAATGGGGTGGGATGGGGAGAAGTTGACTGAAACTACTGTGATCCAGCAGCGAAGAAAGATGCGAATAGCTGTGCAAGGGACAGTGGTTTGAAAGGGAGGTATGACATAAGGTGTTTTCTGATTGATAAGTATAGACGAGACATAGAGGGAGTGTGAGAACGAGAAAAATGGTAATTAGGAATTGGTATAGGAGGGTGCGTAAGAAAAGTCTCTTGGAGGCAGATGATGGATGGGTTTTAAGAGGAAAGGATATGACGAAGGCCGGGTCTGTGAGAACGGAAACAGCGAATATTCCAATGAAGGATAGTTATACTTTAGTTGATTTATGAGTGATAACGGTTACAGTGCGTGTTGGAGAATTTGAAGAGGAAGGAGCTAGGTGGTGAGATAAGGAATGAGAGGGGGGAGTTGGTGATGTATCATTAGTGGTATCAGGAAGTGGAGGATCTGGGGGAGGAGATAGTTGTGACTAAGGATTCATGTGTGTATCCAGTAGGGAGTGGAAGGGATGGGGATAGGTGGAGCTGGAGCTGGGGGGATGGGTTGTGTTGGGAGGGAGTAGAAGGAAGGCGTGTAGGGAGAATAGGAGTAGGAGGAGGTTGGATATCGGCAGCCACTTTGAGTGTGGAGGGAGCAGGAGTTGTGGAATTTGAGGGTGGATGAGGTGTATCAATGTCAGTTTGGGACTCGAGTAGATAGTTTTGAATATCTTCAAGAGTTCTGTAATGGAGTTGGTTGGGGAGTTTTGCGTGGTAGGAGAAGAAGGGGTGGAACGTTTAGTCTGCCTGCTGCGGGTAGTGCGGGGAGGGAGAGGCGAAGGTGTTGGGCTGTAGTAGATTTAGAATGGAAAAATAATTTGACTGGGGAAGGTAGGAGGTAGAAGAGGGGAAGTAAGATGGAGGAGGGGTCGGTTTAGGGGAGGGTGTAGGAGCTTGTGAGGGGGAGGAGCAGAGCGAGCGACATTACTGGAGTAGGGAGTAAGAGAAAAACCTTGTTGACGTGCTTCCCGACTGACTTGCTTCCCGTAGAGCGAGTCCAGGTCTGAATATGAGAGTTGCCACCTCATATTCAAATTTCTAGGTGGGGCAGCCCCTATAAAATACACTATGGAGGCAGCCACAATTGGCACATGTGGCTGAGCTGAGCAGTTTGATCGGTTATGACTAGGTTGGGCACATAGAGGGTATCTGGCTGTGGAACAGCAATGTTTGGCAGAATGTCCTAAACACCAACAATTTTGGCACTGACGGGTATGAGGTTGATATGGTCGGACAAGGAGGGATTCTCCACCATTGTAAACATTAAAAGGAAGGTCATGTCTACGGAAAATAATTTTGGCAATGTTAGTGGGAGGAATGGATTAGCACTGCACTGATATCGCATCATAGTTCGTGAGGCAGGTGAGGAAATCTTCTCCACAATCTGACCAATTTTTGTTATAGACACGGCAATATGCTGGGGAGATAGAAACAGTTCCGGTGCAAGTATTGAGGGTTGGATGAGGTTCTGCAGGAATGGGGTTACCAGAGAGATCAGTTAAGAGTTGATAATGCTATAGCTTGGTTTTCTGATTTTACTGTGACTAGACGGATACGATCGGGTCGGCTACGGAAAGTGACTTTGCTGGAAGAGAAGTGTCAGAGTAGGGAGCTGTGGGAGGGATCACGAAAAATCGGTCCCATGTGGCTGGGCTAAACAGAGTCTTTAAGATTTTTGTAGAGATTGGGGTAGTAGAAGCACAGGGGCGTGTGGAAGAGGGAGTAGTGTTGAGGGAGATAGTATTATGGAGAGGTGGACAAGAGGGCTGTAAAATCGTAATAAGGGAAGATTGGGTAGTTGATGAAGAAGGTTGTGGGGGTAGAGGTGATGAAGTTGAGCATGTTAGGAGGGTAGAAATGTCTCCTGGGGGCCGACTGTTGATTTGGGTGGATAATGTACTAGTAGGTATTGAGGAGGGGGTAGTAGCTGTAGTGTTTGGAGCCGTAGTCAAAGAAGAGCCTGGGTTCAGGGAATCGGGAGAGTTTGTATTGGTGGGGCTATTTGATGAAGGGGCAAGCCTCATTGCACCTAGTAATGGTATAACATCTGCATTATTAGCCATAGTAAGAGTATGTTGGGGAGAGACAGTCCAACCTTCAGGGTCCCCTTTGAGGGGTAAGGGCTAGGCAATTAAAAAAGGGGAATACCGTGCACATGGCTCCCTCAGGCCGTTCAGGACAAGCACAAAGTCAGTCTTTCATCCTTTCAGCACGGCTCTCACACCATAGGAAGTAGATAGTGGGAGTTGGAGAAGGGAAAAAAGGAAACGAAAAAGCAGGAGGGGGAAAAAAAGTCCATGCAAAATTATTTGAGTCGAGGGCCAAGTCCCAAGGCAAGGGAGTTCCCCAGCATTGGGTCCCAGTCTCCGCCTCCTAAGCCCCCCCCCCCCTCCCCTCCCCACGACAACAACAGGCAAGGGATGGGTGGTGGGGGGAGCTAGGGGAGAGATAGGGAATTAGAGGAGGAAGGTGGTGTTGTATCAGGAGGGGTATCAGGAGGGGTATCAGCAGGGGTATCAGGAGGTGGAGGACCTGGGAAAAGGCATAGTTGTGACAAAAGGGATTCACGTTTGAAAACAGGATGGAATGGAAGGGATAGAGGGGAGGAAGGTAGGGTTAATGTAAGTGGAGCTGGAGCTTTGAGTGTGGAGGGAGCAGGAATTGTGGAATTTGAGGGTGGATAAAGGGTTTCAATGTCAGTTTACAGAAACTTTTGAATATCTTCAAGAGTTTCTGTAAAGGACCTGGTTGGGGAGTTTTGAGAGACAAGATTTTCGTATGAGAGGGGAAGAGGAGACTTGTGTCTGAGGAGTAGAGGCAAAGGTAGGTGGAGGTGAGTGTGTGGTAGAAGTAGGGATGGAACATTTAGTCTGTTGCGGGTAGTGCAGGGAGGGAGAGGGGAAGTTGTTGGGGCTGCAGTAGAGATTGGAGTGTCTGGATTCAGAACGGCAAAATAATTTGACTGGAGAAAGTAGAAGGTGGAAGTGGGGAAGTAAGATGTAGGAGGAACAGGTACAGGGGAGGGTGTAAGAACATTTTGGGAGAGAGAGAGAGGGGCAGAGTAAGCGAAATTACTGGAGTAGGGAGTAAGAGCAAAACCTCGACACCGTGCTTCCTGTCCGGCTTCACGCAGAAACTAAGTCTGAATCTGGGAGTTGCCACCTCTCACTCAAACGAATAGGTGGGACAGGCCCTATAAAATACATTATGGGGGCCGCCACTGTTGATACATGTGCATGACTGTGCAGAGCAGTTTGATCAGTTATGATCAGGTTGGGTACATAGAGGGCATCGGGCTTTGGAACAGCAAGATGTCCCAAATGCCCACAACTTTTTCACTGACAAGGAGGTTGATATGGTTGGACAAAGAGGGATTCTCCACCAATGTAAACATTAAAGGGAAGGTCATGTCTATGGAAAGTAATTTTAGCAATGTTGGCAGGGTTCTTACAATGACTGGAAAAGCACTGTACTGACATCACATCGTAGTCAGTGAGGCATGTAAGTCTTCTCTACAATCTGACAACTTTTAATTTTAAATAGGTCGGTTTGCTGGGGAGATGGAGACAGTTCCAGTGCAAATGTTGAGGGTTGGATGAGGTTCTGCAGGAATGGGGTTACCAGAAAATCAGTTAAAGAGTTGATAATGCTATAGCTTGGTTTTTAGATGTAACTGTGACAAGACGAGAATGAATGGGTTGACTACTGAAAGAGACTTTGCCCAGTTGTTTTTGGAGACATTGCTGGAAGAGAAAAGTGTTGTCAGAGTAAGGAGCTGGGGGGGGGGGGGGGGGGGGGGGGGGGGGGGGGGGGGGGGGGGGGATCACGAAAAATTGGTACCATTTGCCTGGGCTAAATAGAGTATTCAATATATTTATAGAGATGGGAGTGGTAGAAGGCCTGGACATGTGGAAGAGGGAGCAGTGTTGAGGGAGGTATTATAACAGAGATGGACAATAAGGCTGTAAAATAGTAATAAGGGAGGATGGGGTGATTGATGAAGAAGGTTGTGGGAGTAGAGGTGATGAAGTTAAAAAAAAGTTGGGAGAATAGGAATGTCTCCTGGAGGTTCAGCGTTGACTTGAGTGGATAATGTTTTAGTAGGCACTGAGGAGGGGGTAGTAGTTGCAGTGTACAGAGTCATGGTCAAAGGAGACCCTGGGGTTGCAGAACCAGGAGCGTGTGAGTTGGTGGGGCTATTTGATGAAGGGGCAAGCCTGATTGCCCCTAACAAGGGTATACGATTTATCCTTTCAGCATGGCTCTCACACCTTAGGAAGTGGATAGTAGAAGGGGTTGGAGAAGGGACAGAAACCAAAAAGCGGGAGAAAAAGACTGTGCAAAATTAGTCAAGTTGAGGGCTGAGGCCCAAGGCAGGGGAGATCTCCAGCATTGAGTCCCTGTCCTCACCTCCTAAGCCCCCCACGACAACAAAGGGCAAGGGATTGGGGGGCCCCATTCCCTGAAATTGCAGGAAACTTATATTACAGTTGGCATGGCATGTATTCTTGCCATCTGTGCTGATTGGGTTAAGTTCTATTGAAGAAGAGATGTACTTGGCTTTAAAGGATTTTGGGATGCTTGTAAATAAAATGAAAGAATTACTTAAAACACCACCTTGACATTTTATCTTTTAATATTTCACGATACACCATAAGGCACTAAAACAACTAATTTTTGGTAAATTTTTTTTGGAAGTCCACACAAAACTGACAGAAATGGAAGATAACATTTATCAGCTACTTATATTATGCCTTAGTAAACTAAAAACAAAGTTGATTCGACTTATATTAAATAATACTACTAGCATTGTGGAACACATTGATAGTATGCTAAATGACAAAGAATGAGATATAGAAAATTATGAAATGAGACTGTGGGGAAGGATAAAGTGAGGTAGAAGGAAGACACTGCATTAGGAGGAGAGAGAATGTGAAGATTACTATGACTTTAAAGTTGTAAAATCTTTCTGAATAAAAGCAAGACACATAGGCTTTGATATAGCTGGTTACTTGCACTTACATATCACACCACCTAGGTAGTAGCATCAACTTCTAAAGTAGTTTTATCTTTTAGGATTTACAGACATTACTTATTAAATGTAAATATCTTTGGAATTCAGATTAGGTTTCTGAAATGAACAGAATATCTAAAATCAACAATGACTGGTCTTACTTCTGAAATATATCCACTATAATACATTTACATACTATCATTCATCTTTTGCCTGTGTCAACTTACAATTTAAAACAAGCATATTTGTTGCTCTACTATTAAAAACATCTCAAACTTATCAAACTACTTAGCTGAGGCTGAAAACCTCTGACATTCATGCTAGATATCATTACAAGAAACAAAACTTTCATTGAGGAATCTTCATTGTAAGAAATGGACAAACTATCCCAGTTATCAAAAATCTATTCAGTTAAGTATATAATCTATGCATTAAAAAATGGAATAAAATTAATTTCACAGACTATTTTACTATGAAATTCATTTTTCATGCACATCAATTCCTATTAACATCACACAATGTACTTGGAATGAATATGTATGAATATGTATATGTATAAATATATATAAATATATTATATATAATGTACATATTACATTAATACATACAAACTTGTATGTATAAAAAAATATATACATATATCTATATATATATACAGTATATATAATATATACATATATATGTATATAAATGTATGTGTATATATATGTATTTGTATAAGTATGTATAAATTTGTACAAGTATACACATAAACATATATACACTGATATATGCATATATAAATATGTATGTATACATGTATACATATGTATATATATACATATTTATATATACATATGTATATATACATATACATATATATAAACATATCTATGTGTACACATACATATGTATATATATATATGTATATATACATAACTGTATATACACATGTACATGTATGGATCTGTATATATGTATATGTATATATAACATACTTATATGTATACATATATATATACATTTACATATAAATACATAAAGATATGCATTTAAATATATATGTATATATATATCCATTTGAATATACAAATATATAATTATATATATTTAAATATACATATGCATTTAATTATACATATATATATATTCATATATATGTATATGGATATACATACATTCTAACTCACTAACTCACCCCCCAAAACACACACACACACACACGCACACACGCGCCCACGCACACACGCGCCCACGCACACACGCGCCCACGCACACACGCGCCCACGCACACACGCGCCCACTCTCACACGCGCCCACTCTCACACGCGCCCACTCTCACACGCGCCCACTCTCACACGCGCCCACTCTCACACGCGCCCACTCTCACACGCGCCCACTCTCACACGCGCCCACTCTCACACTGCGCCCCACTCTCACACCGCCCACTCCACACGCGCCCACTCTCACACGCGCCCCACTCTCACACGCGCCCACTCTCCACACGGCCCCACTCTCACACGCGCCCACTCTCACACGCGCCCACTCTCACACGCGCCCACTCTCACACGCGCACACTCTCACACACGCAAACTCTCACACACGCACACTCTCACACACGCGCACACTCACACACGCACACTCTCACACAGAGGATATGCATGTCTCAAATCCAGTCAAAATTATATAAGTACATTTGTAATATTTTCTTAATCTTTCTCTTTTCTATTAGACTTGTTTATTAAAAAAAGGACCCAATATCACTGAATACACAGCATAATACTGATTTTTTTTTTATTATTCCTCTATATCTATCATGGAGTGACATAAAGCAAACAATCTGTATTGGTAATGACCATCTATTGTCTTTACCTTTCATTTCTCTTAAACGCATCTGAAATAAAGCTTTGAATGCATTGCAATCTCAAATAACATCTGTGGTTCAACTTAATTCCTACTTTGAAGAGAGAGGGTCCTGGAAATGTTGGCATAAAGCAAAGAACTTAATCCTATAGTCTATTTCCCATGTGCCTGGGATAAAATCAAAGAAAAAAATAGATAACATAAATATAGAAAAAGAAATAAAATTAAGAAAAATGCCTTTTTTAACCTTTCATTCAACAGGGCAACATTCTTGATAGAAAAATGATATGTACTTTTTGAAACACATAAAATAACTGTTGATCAATGTTCTTCTTTTCTAGTTTGCTAAACTAAGCAAGCTGGCCATCATTTTTTATGATAAGGCATTAACTATCACTTTATAAATGTGCCTGATAAAAAATGCATATCAAATTAATTACTAATTGTACATGTTACTTACATGACTTTATAACAATGTTGAATCTTTCTTCACAAAAAACAAAAACAATACCTTAATAAATGGTTGAAACATCAGAAATTTAAAATTCTCAGTATACAAAAATTGTAAACACTTTTCTTTCTTTCTGGGTTTTTTCTAAGCCATATATTACATAAATACCATATGAAATAAATCTGCATTTCCTTCCTTCTTCCTCTGTCTTCTCACAAAGTTCATGCTTTATTACTTTTTGTTCCTTTTGCCAAGTGTAAGTGTATGGTGGCTAAGCTGCTGTGATGCAACCTGTTGCTTGTACTTCTGGAATTCAGCTTTCTCTTCTTCCAACTGCTTCTTTGAGTCCTCATACCTCTTCTTTTCATCTGCATGTTCGCGCTTCAACTGGTCGTACTTCGTATACAACTGAAAATAGCACCAACAAATGGACAATCAAATAATAGGATAATTATCATGATTACTATCATAAATAACAACAATCTATTAGACAAAAGGGTAGGACAACTGTTCTGCTCAATAATAACTACTACCCTGTTACTGCATACTATCAATGAAAATAAATTGCTACAGTCTATGACATCACAAAGTGATGAGAACATGCCTAAAGAAACTGTCACTTCACTATGGATATGTCCACTATTATGCTTGCTCTTAATTCCCTTACCTCCTTCTCCACTTCTTTTAATTCGGTTTCCTTCTCTTTAACACGGAGTACAAATGTTTGCCTCATTTCATCTTCTTTGCGCTGCAACTCCTCTCGGTGCTCTACACGCTTCTGCTCAAAGGTCTGTTGGAAGCTTACGGGCTGATTGTCCTGACCCACATCAGTGAATCCCATCTAAAAACACAAGAAATAACTGAGTACTAAGAACATGAACATAATACATAACAAAATCATACAAGATTTTACAAAGCCATGATCAAATTTATAAAGAATCTTACTGTTTCAAGGACTTTCTTCCGATAAAGTTCATAGTGTTTACTATGAGTCACTTCTCGCATATCTTCCATGTTAGTGCGGATCAACATTTCTCTAAGTTTTGTAAAATCACAATGGCTCTCATTCTCAACTGAAAAACAAAGAAATAAAAAATCAGATAAAAATTTCTTTCAA
>NC_061824.1:14169398-14196898 GCF_019202785.1 Penaeus chinensis
GCCAAAGTCAGATTCCAAGGTCACTTATCATAGCACATGCCACTAAAAAATGGAATGCCACTGGGTGAGGTTCTCTGTCCAGCCCTATTCAACACCCTAATATCCTATATCCTCAACATACAACTCCCAGTGGGGTGCAAGATCATCTCCTATGCAGACGATCTTGCAATTATCTCCACTGGACCACACTGTCTAAATAGAGCCCAGTGCTGTCTGGACCTAGTATCTGAGAAGTGTTGTAGGACAGGACTAAAGATCTCTGTAGCCAAATGGCTCTGTTACACAGTGTTCAAGGCACAAGTCTGAAAATCCAGGGAATGGACTTGGAGTGGGTCCAGGTCCAGAATGGGGTAGGGATTAACCAGACCCTCTCCTGGTCCTGTACCTGGTTGACCGAACCAAAACAAGACTGTCATAAGAGCGATGACTGGGAGACATAAAGTACTAAGATCATTCTATGTACAAGCCATCCGGTACATTGTGGACTATGCTTCTGTCGCCCTGATTGCCAAAAAAAACAAAATTAGGTATAAAATTGGAGACAGTTCAAAATATAGCTGCCAGGATCCTTCTGGGTGCCCCAAGGTGGATGAAGGTCCTCAACCTCCTCATGGAAGCAAACCCTCTCCTCCTGATCTCAGGAATTGATCTAATGGCAACACAGTTCCTTTCAAAAGGTCATCCAGACACTCAGGAACACAAGCCTGAGACAAAAAATACTCAGATGCCTAGAACAAGATCACGAACTCTTTGCAAACTCCTGGCTATCTCACACAGCCAAGGTGTTGATATGCCATCAGCTCAAAGAACAACTACTTGCCAAGGTCATAGACTCCCCCCACCCTGACTTTATCAAAGTCCCGCCATGGGCGCAAACCTTGATAGAGTTCTCTGTTATGAGCTTGTTAAGGAGAAAGAATCAATACCCCATGTCTAGTCTAAAGGCAGAAGCTGAGAGGGTCATTGCAGCCATCACTCCTCCGGGTAGTAGAACATACTTCATCAGTTGATTCCTTGAGCCACACTGTAGTCGCCGGCTTTGCATCAAGGGATGCCACAAAATCAATGAGGGTAACAGACAACGCTACAGGCAGAGGAATTTGCGATCATGGGAGCCCTAGCCCATGCATCCCTGAGGGAAGGACACGTGGTCATAAATGCAGACTCCAGAGCAGCCATTGACTGTCACAGCTCACCCAAAGGCAACATTTACCTCCTGACCACTGTGCTTACCATAGCGCAGAGGATTATTGCTCAGGGTAGAATAATAATAATAAACTGGGTCCACAGCCACACAGTCATCAGAGGCAATGACAGACTAGCCGACTTTGGCAGGGGTATGCCCCCAAATCCCATGATAATACAATCAAGTCGAAAAATCTTAAGGCTGAAGTGTAATGCCACAGCTTGTATCTTCCCTCTGCAGCTTCACAAGGAGAAAACGAGATCTTCCCCCCTCGGCCAGATGGTACTCTGACGCCACAGGCTACGAGCTACTTGCCATTCTTCACAGAATCAGGTTAGGTTACCGTTGTGCATGGCAAATTACAGAGACAATTGACTATGCAGATAGGTGTTGCATGCTGTGGCGGGCCGAACGCCACCCTCGTACTTAACTTACAGAGTTGTGAGACAGGGACCCCCCATAACAGCCGCCTCATGCTTACACCATGGCCTGCTGGAAATCCCACCACCACGGTAAGCATCAAGTGTCAGAGAACAAAATGAGACAGCCATAAAAAGCTGACACAGGCCGGGCCATATATATGGAAGGTTTGGGCGAATCTTCGCTAATCTTATATAATTTGATTTCCCTGGGCCGGTCGCGACAGCACCGATACTAATGTTTCTACGCTGTTGCTACAGGTTAGACTTCACCCTTTTTCCTAGGGATCGTGCTTAAGTTGACGAATCTGAATTTATTTTTGAATTATACAATATTGTCAATCACTGTGTTACTGATATTGCATTAGGAAATAGGAATAAATATAAGGTCTTAGTTATCAGCACTTTAAAATTACAAATAAAACGACGAAAGACTATCGAAATCAGTTAAAAATGTGCAGACTCTAAGCACCTCCCATCGTGTCAAATGACATCGGTTTCGAACGTCCCACTCCTTTAAATGTTTTGAAAATGTCTCGTTATATTAACTGACATTATTGACATTTAACAGGATACATGAGTTTACGCCTTTATATTCAATTATGTATACACAATAAGTAAACTGATTACGTAGAACTTAATATAAATTTTCGTGTTATACTTTTAATCATACAAACACGTTTTATGTAAGCAAAAAAATAAACTGTTGAGATACTTCCCATATCTCATTCGTTATGGAACACTTTCGAAGACCTGAATATGCTCAAGACTAAGGCATAAATGCTATTATGAAAACAATAGTGACTTTTGTTGCTTGTACATGACATATTGAAATGTGTTAATTAAAAGCATGGGAAGATAAGCCCTGAGCCTCGCTCTTCTTATCCATGGCGCTATTAATATGAAACCATTTTGATGTTAAAGCTTATACTCTTAATTGTTATCTATGATAGATTTTCAAGATAAATATTTCATTGCTAGAGCATGACGCTCTGGTGAAAGTGCTCACATGTTTTCCCATATTGCCTAACTGCGAGATATATTTCTTGGGATCACAATATGGTCATATATACTTTACATTATGTCACATCACATATTCCTATAACAAATGGAAATCTAGAAAAAAAAAAATATATGAACATTGTATACACAGACACACATACATACATCAAATATTCCTATAACAAATGGAAATCTAGAAAAAAAAAAGTTTATATGAACATTGTATACACAGACACACACTATATATATAAGAGAAGAGAGGAAGTATCTCATGGTAGGTTTGGTTTAGTTAGGGTGGAGATAATGAGTCTTCGATTAAAGTGGGGGGGGGGGGAGGGCCCCCCTTGCTTGTAGTAAATTAGGAGACCACCATCTTTATTCATTTTCGGTCTCTTCATAGATGGAATTTGACCTCTTTCGAACACCCCGAGATGATTTTTAGCTTTTGGCATCCTTTCTTTGATATGGGAGGCGATTCCAGTTTTTGTAATTTTCAGCCCTAGAATTCTCTCTTCAATGGCGTAGTTTACAACTACATTTCCAGATTAAGGGTTCCTGATTGGTTCTGGCAGATGGTATTACTAGAAATTTGTCTATGTTGGTTTTGATTTTCCTGGTCTCAGACTGGTTAATAATACCGATTGCTCTATTGGTTGTCAGGCTGATAGAGTAAGGCGGGGGGTGACAAATAACTTGTGTGATGTCATCAGCATACATAATGTAGTTGCTACGTATCTGAGGTGCCGGCCTGGATGTGGTGTAGATTATGTACAGCGTCGGCGAGAGAGTGCTCCCCTGTGTTACCCACTCTGGAGCAGGAATAACTAGGCGAGAGAGTGTTCCCCTGTGTTACCCCACTCTGGAGCAGGAATAACTAGGCGAGGGAGTGCTCCCCTGTGTTACCCCACTCTGGAGCAGGAATAACTAGGCGAGAGAGTGTTCCCCTGTGTTACCCACTCTGGAGCAGGAATAACTAGGCGAGGGAGTGCTCCCCTGTGTTACCCACTCTGGAGCAGGAATAACTAGGCGAGGGAGTGCTCCCCTGTGTTACCCACTCTGGAGCAGGAATAACTAGGCGAGAGAGTGTTCCCCTGTGTTACCCACTCTGGAGCAGGAATAACTAGGCGAGAGAGTGTTCCCCTGTGTTACCCACTCTGGAGCAGGAATAACTAGGCGAGAGAGTGTTCCCCTGTGTTACCCCACTCTGGAGCAGGAATAACTAGGCGAGGGAGTGCTCCCCTGTGTTACCCCACTCTGGAGCAGGAATAACTAGGCGAGGGAGTGCTCCCCTGTGTTACCCACTCTGGAGCAGGAATAACTAGTCTTATTATTGGTGTGGGAAGATGAGTTGTAGGTGCTGATATTTTAGCCCTGGGTGCCAGACTTTGTCAAATGCTTTTGCAACATCTCTGAGGACGATGTTGTAGTGCCTCAAGGTAGCTATGTAATCTATTGATTACTTTTTCTAAGAGCTTGCCAGATAATTCTAGGAGAGATATATGCCTGAAATTCTAGGGTCCGTTTGGTGTCTTACCAGCTCTTAGTATTAACCCATTGCCGCCGGGAAAATGAATATAAAATGGGGAATATGCTGTGCTCATTTTTTAATTTTTTTGTGAAATATCTCTTGTTTAGCCACAAAGGATTTCACCTTTCCTTGAATTGGCGAAAAAAAAAACAAAAAAAAAACGTATTTTTACTAGTGCTATAAACTTAGATGGTGTTACTCGTGTATGAACTCTTGTTGAGTAAACACCCTGTCCAACGCAGTAGCAACAAACTAATAAGTCTTGTGCCACTTGAGCTACCCTGGAGCCCGGGGCCTCTTGTCTCGCTTGACATTGTTGTTCCTGAGTTTTCCTAACGTAATAGAAGTAAAGTAAAATCCTGTAATTACAGAACCATCATTGTGCTTTGCCAGCACCTTCAGTGCTTTGTTTTTGCAGGTGACACGAGGCTACAGTAGTAGTAGTCAGCACCCCACCCCAGACCCGCAGCTCTCTTCTACACCAGGGTAGCCCTTGTGGCTTTGACCCCTGGGTAGGGAGGCCCAGTAGTCTGGGGCGTCATTTGGGCGCACTTTTTCTTTGGTACTGCTTTCTTTTCCTTATAATGTGACTTTCCTGAGCCCACCGGAGTTCCTCGTGAACTCCCGTATTCGCTTGGGGGGTGGGCATTGAATTACCGTCCTTCGCCTAGGCAAGTTCGGCGGTAAGGAAGTGTCCCACACATAACTCGATCCCTCTGTGGTACTGGAGAACGCAACCAGGCTTCCACTGGGGGGGGGTAGAGGACGAAACACTGTTTCACTCTCTTAGCTATTGCAGTTAGGTTGATAACAACAGTTAAGAGGTTTTTGTCCCTTCAGGACTACGACTTTGAGCAGAGGGGTCGGACCTGGTCCGATACCCAGTATGAGTGATACCCCGGCTACCCCTTCTCCTCCTCAAGGAGGAGGGGCGACTAACGACCCTTCTAAGACCAATCTGATGACGAACAATGGAACCCCCACTAATGACAAGATGAGACGACCAATTTTCAAAATCCCCACCCAGAATGCAAGGTTCGCGAATGTAAAATGCGTGAATGAAAATCAGTCGCTTTTGAATGTGAACCCCTTTATCATCAAAAAGGTCCTTGATGGTTAAGTGGACGGCGACTTTGATTTTGTCAAAAAATTGCGAGATGGAAGCCTCCTTGTTAAAGTACAATACAACTCCCAGATTAAGGATTTACTTAAGCTGACGCAAATTCATGATCTTCGAGTAAGAGTAACTATTACTATTGGCCCAAATACCTGTAAGGGAGTAATCTTTCACAGGGATTTGAGGACGATGGATGAAAGTGAAATTCTTGAGAGCATGAAGGACCAAGACGTAGTGGACGTTCATTGTATGACCAAGAAAGACGGGAATGTGCGAACGAAAACTGGACTGTGTTTTTTTACTTTTGCCTTGAATAAAATCCCTGAATATGTCAACGTCGGTTATGAACGTGTACAAGTAAGACCTTATGTCCAAAAGCCAATGCATTGTAACAGATGCCAAAAATTTGGACACACCTCATTAAGATGTATTGACAAAGATTCTTCTAAATTCACTTGCCGTAAATGTGCTGAAGCCCATGACACCATCACATGTACTAGCAAAATTTCTAAATGTGCTAACTGTGAAGGTCCCCATCATTCAGGATCTGCCGAGTGCAGCATCCTGAAGAAGGAGACTGAAACATTGGCATATATGAGAAAGCATGAAGTTAGTTATACTGAAGCTAAGAGGAAAGTGGAAAGCTTGACACACAAACCCGATACTTCCTATGCTGCAGCAGTAACTAACAACACCCCTAGTGCAAGTGTTGTCAGTCAGCAGCTTGCAGCTAAGGATAAGGAAATTGCTGAACTTAAACAAACCGTTAAAGAACTAAACATTAAAGTATATCAACTGACAAAATTGGTCGATCAAATGGCTGCATCAACCCAGCCAAAACATCATAAGGAGGAAGATACCGAATCACAGTCCGGAGCGCACCTTCCCGTCCGGGCTACTCCTGTGAGGACTTCGTCTGGCTCACGATCGGTTTCTCGAGAGAGAAGCAGGTCGCAGTCTGTCAGTCGTCTCCCTCGCCAGGAGGTGCAGGACATGGGGGCTTCTGTCTCCAAACCATCCCGTGAGAGGTCCCCGGGAAGCGAGGGAGAGGAGGCGCCTCCCTCCCATAAAAAGAAAATAAAAACTGGTGGACAAGGCACTTCCAAACTCCATAAAACATAATCATCGCGTCAACCATTATACAATGGAACTGTCGAAGTATTAGATCTAAAGTAAATGACCTTAAATTATTAGCCTCGTCCTATGCTCCCGATATTATAGTTCTCCAAGAAACTCATTTGACAAACCTCGTCTCTGACGAGGTCGTATCGCTCAGGAACTACCATTTATGTCGGAAGGATCGTGAGGGTAGGGGTGGAGGCGGAGTCGCCATGTACATCCACCAAAGCCTCCCTTTTACAGAAGTGACTATTGATTCTACTTTGGAGTTTGTCGCATGCAAAGTAAAAATTAATGGCACGTATCTGGCTATATGTTCAGTTTACTGTCTGCCTGATAAAGTGATAATCTATGATGAGCTTTTTGCTCTTCAGGAACGTCTGCCACAAAATAAAGTAATTTTAGGTGATTTTAATGCTCATCATACGTTATGGGGTTACCTACGGGTGGATGGTAGAGGTGAGCAAATAGTTAAGTTGATTAACGAGTCTGATTTAATCCTTCTGAATGATGGTAGTCCCACGCGGGTGGACGATAATACCGGGAATTTGAGCTTTATAGACATATCACTGGTCTCATCATCAGCCGTGGTGGGTGGGGGCGTGAGAGGATGAAGCACTTACCAATTCATGGAAAAAATAATCAAACACCCCCCACAGACTGAACTTAAAGTTGACGAACCGCGCAAGGCCCAGACCACGGTAGTCACCATGAAGGCATATGTGCCTTCCGGTGGCAAAAGAAAGCCCCATGCACAGGATGACACTGTCACCCCTGCTGCTAAGGTGGACAAGACCGAAGCCAATGGGTCTGTCCACCGAATAGTCAAAGATCTTGACTCGCGAGCTGGCCTCTCCAGGCCAGCAGCTAAGCCAGGGAGGCCCCTGAGTTCACAGACGGCCTCCCCGATTGAGAGGGGAGAGCAGGCTGAACCAGCCGCATCAGCTCCTGCCTCCACAAACAAGCCCGAAAGCCGAAAGGGCGGGCCGAAGCGTCCAAGGCCGGAGACCGACTCTGATGAAGAGTCGGGACCCCCTAAACGCTTCGCCCAGTTCAAAGTGCCAGCTAAACCCGAAGGCTTCGACAATGCCTACCAATTGGTCAGGGCATTGGAGTTGCAACGGAAAATCCGGTTGTCGATCCGGGTCGCCCGATTCAGGGCATGATCATAATGCCCAAAGATCAAGCTACCTTGAATTTCCTCCGGGAAACGAAGGAGCTAACCGATGGGAGGAAAGTGAGTCTTTCCCCACTAAGTCCCGAAGTAAAGAGAACCAAGATGGTGCTACTTGGCTTCTCAGTCTCGTACGATGTGGAGCTGATCGCTTCACACCCACAGGTCGTGCAGGCTTCCCGAATGTCGAAGGGGAAGACCCCAACCAGGCAAGTCCTGGTGACCATGAAAGGTGCCCCAACCACTACCCTTGATCTGGGTAACTGGGGCACCTACAACCTTCGAACGTATGTGCCAGAACCACTCCGGTGTTTCAAGTGCCAGAAATACGGTCACCACCAGGCTAACTGTACAGCCAAGCCTAAATGTGGTGTCTGTAGCAAGGCACACAACACAGAGGTATGCCTCAAGGCATACAAAGAGGAAAAGAGGGACACAACAGCCAAATGTCCCAACTGTGCCAAGAAGCATCATGCCTGGAGCCTGACTTGCTCTGTCAGGAAAAAGGCGGCCCTCAGGCGACAAGAGGTTGCTCAAAACCGATCAGACTTTGTTCCTGCCCCACCGGGCACCCATGTCTGGGGAAGGAACAAAAGCGAAAAGGCCTCCCGACCTCCTAAGAGGAAGGAAGCCGCCCCCCAGCCGACACCGGATGTCTCCAACAAAAAGGAGTTTCCGACAATGCCAAAGGTGCAGAAAAAGAAACTAAAGAAAAAAGTTTCTAAGAGCACCACAAAAACCTCCCCAACAGATGATCATCTCCTCTATGACGAGGACGATATGACTCTCCTGTTAGCTGCTGTTGTCACAGCAGTAGCAACAGCCCTGGGGAGGTCGAGTGAGGAGGTCGAGAAGGCAGTTTCGGTCGCCATGACGGCAATGACCCAGACTGTTGCAGCCCTGAAGAGAAGAAAGCTGGCTAGAGCAAAACCAGCCTCACCCTCACCCCAGGACGAGACTCCCCTCCCCACTCCAAACCAGGCCATGCCTTCACAGGCAGAGCCAAAACAGGCTGAATCTGTGCAGCCAGAGCCAGATCACGCTGACCTTGCCCAGGCAATAGCTTCTCTGCAAAGAACGCTTTTCTCCAAGCAGTAGTGCGATCAAGGAACATTGACATTGTCATGCTCCAGGAGACATTAACAGTGGACACTGTTCGCTTCTCAGGGTGACATGCCTTCACACTGCCACGAACACCTGGCAAGAGAGGCTTGATCACCCTTGTGAGAGCAACAATCCCCTGCTCCGCAATAGCCGATGCATCGCACTGTGGAGACGATGTTGAATCCCTTGCCGTCGAGGTTCACCTGGCCGGGGGGCCCCTCAAACTGTACAATGTGTACAGCCGGCCACGCTGTAGAAGCTTAGACATCAGCCAGGTCTGTGCTTCTGCTGCACACGACCGAGTGATCATAGGAAGAGACTTCAATGCACACCACCCCATCCTGGCTCCCTGCCGGGCACCGGATGCGGCCGGCTATCACACATCCAGGAAAAGTGGCTGGAATGGTGTGAGTCCTTCGACCACCAAACCACCCTTTCAGAGCTGTGGCAACGGGTCAAGCGAGCTACCAGCCGCTCAGCCCCGAGGTGCACCCATCACGACCCCCAAGCAGAGGCTAACAGACTGGCGCACGAGTTCTCTGCGAGAACGAGCAGCAACAGTCTGCCAGCCGAGCTGAGGGCAAGACAAGAGCGTCTACAGCCAGACAGACACGCTCAGATCAGAGAAAGGGCAGCCGAACCTGATAACTCAGACGTTATCTTTTCTCTGAGGGAACCAAGGAAAGCCTATAAAACCAGTTCCAACACAGCCCCGGGCTCTGATGGTATCTCGTACCCCATTATCTCCCACCTAGGACTAGCAGGTGAGCGTGCACTCTTGCAACTCATCAACAAGTCCTGGGAAACTTCCACTCTACCCCAGAGTTGGAAGAGGGCTACCATAGTTCCCGTCCCAAAACCAAAGGAGCCGGGGAAGTACCGCCCCATCTCTCTGCTCAGCTGCCTGGCCAAGACGGCTGAGAGGATGGTACTAAACCGGCTTCAATGGAAAACGGGACCCCCGCACGAACACCTCCACGGGTTCACAAGGGGCATGGGCACAGCACACAGCATAGCCACGCTCTTAAGCACAATCAGCAAGGGCCCAGCTGTGGTGGTATTCCTTGACCTGGAGAAGGCTTTTGAACTGGCAAGTCCGCTTGCCATTCAGGAAAGCCTGATCCAGAAGGGAATCAGAGGAAAGCTCTTGGCTTGGATAGGTGACTACTTCAGGAACAGGACTGCCAATGTCAAATTCCAGGGTCACCTATCGCAGCACATGCCGCTCGAAAATGGAACGCCACAGGGTGGGGTTCTCAGTCCAGCCCTATTCAACACTTTAATGTCCTGCATCCTCAACATAAACCTCCCAGTGGGGTGCGAGATCATCTCATATGCAGACGATCTCGCTATCACCTCCACTGGACCACGCAGCCAGAATAAAGCCCAGCGTTGTCTGGACCTCGTGTCAGAAGAGTGTTGTAGGACAGGACTAAAGATCTCTGCTGCCAAATCCAAAGCCATGGCTCTGAGACAGAGAGTTCAAGGCACAAGACTGAAAATCCAAGGAGTGGAATTAGAATGGGTCAAGGACTACCTATACCTTGGGGTAAGGATAGACCGGACCCTCTCCTTCCATAAGGAGGTCCAGTACCTGGTTGACCGAACCAAAGCAAGACTGTCCGTCATGAGAGCAATGACTGGGAGACGCATAGGGGCCAGACACAAAGTACTAAGATCATTCTATGTACATGCTGTCCGGCCCATTGTGGACTATGCCTCAGTCGCTCTAATTGCTGCAAAGAAAAAGCACATAGACAAATTAGAAACAGTCCAAAATGAAGCTGCCAGGATCATTCTGGGTGCCTCGAGGTGGACGAAGGTCCTCAACCTCCTGATGGAGGCAAACCTTCTCCCCCTGGACTCACGAATCGATCTAACGGCAACACAATTCCTGTCAAAGGTCATCCAGGCTCCCAGGAACACAAGCCTAAGACAAAAATTAGTCAGATGCCTCGAACAAGACAACGAGCTCGTTGCAAACAACTCCTGGCTGTCTCATACAGCCAGGGTGTTGATACGCCATCAGCTCAAAGAACAGCTTCTTGCTAAGGGCATGGACTCCCCCCACCCCGACTTAGCCGAAGCCCCGCCGTGGGCACTGAGCCTGATAGAGTTCAACATAATGAGCCTGTCAATGAAAAAGAGCCTATACCCCATGCCTAGCCTAAAGGCAGAAGCCCACAGGGTCATTGCAGCCATCACTCCTCCGGGTAGTAGGACATACTACACGGATGGATCGGTCGATCCCTTGAGCTACACTGCAGGCGCCGGCTTTGCAGCTAGGGATGCCACGCGATCCATGAGGGTAACAGACAACGCCTCCTCGCTACAGGCAGAGGCAGTTGCAATCATGGGAGCCCTAGGCCACGCGTCCCTAAGGGAAGGACACGGCAGGGCAGCCATTGACTGTCTTCAGCACAGCTCACCCACAGACAACATCTACCTACTGACCACGATTCTCACAATGGCACAGAGAATTCTTGCTCAGGGTAGAAGAATTATCATCAACTGGGTCCCAAGCCACATCGGCATCAGAGGGAACGAGCTTGCTGACAGACTAGCCGTCGCTGGCAGGGGTATGCCCCCAAATCCCATGACGATAAAACCGAGCCGAAAATTACTTATGGAGAAGTGTGCCTTGGTCGGTCGTACCTTCCTACGGCAGCTCCACAGAGAGGAAACGAGAACCTCCCCCTCGGCCAGCTGGTACTCAGACGCCACAGGCTATGAACCACTGGTACTCTCTGAAGTAAGCAACAGAGGTACCGAAGTCATTCTTCACAGAATGCGCCTAGGTTACCACTGTGCATGGCAGATTATCCCAACAATCGAACGCGATGAATGGTGCTGCAAGCACTGCGGCGAGCCGAACGCCACACTAGTCCACTACCTAGAAAATTGTGACCATACACAATTCCTGAGACATGGACCGCCCACAACAGCCGCCGTGCTGGTAAAGAGGCTATGCGAAATGCTTACACCATGGCGGCAGGAGCGCTTGCTGGCAATCCCGCCGCCACGGTAAGCACCGAGTGTCAGACAACTCAATGAGATAGCCGTAAAAAGCTGACACAGGCCGGGCCATATCTAGAAGGCCCGGGCGAAGCTAGAACTTCGCAAACCAAACCACCACCATCATCATCAGTAGCAGCCAAGTGCCTGTGGCACACCATTGACGACTCGTTGGGAAGCGATCATCTTCCTATCTAGATTAAATATTCATGCGACACAGTGAGAACGCCTTCAGCGCCTAAATTTAACGTAAAAAAAGCAGACTGGGTCGCCTTCACAAAGAGCGTCAAGCTCGAACTTGTAGGAGAAACCATTGATGATAAAGTAAACAATATTCAGAATTCGATTATAGAAGCAGCTTTGCTATCTATTCCTAAAACTTCGACAGATAGCGTTAAGCATAGAGTTCCATGGTGGACACCAGATTGCCGCAGGGCGCTGTGCCGACGCAATTAGGCCTACAGGTTTTTCCAAAATAACATCACAAATGAGAACTTTTGCAATTATAAACAAGCAAGAGCTAGGGCTCGTAGAGTAATTAGACAAGCAAAAAGAGACTCCTGGCGGAGCTTTGTCTCTACTATTAACAGCAACACAAAAACATCAGAGGTTTGGTCCACAATCAATAAAATCAATAAGAAAAAAACATCTTTTAAAATAAATAACATCATTGAAGAGGGTAACAACTTGGATTCGCCTAGAGACATTGCTAATGCACTCGCCAGGCAGTTCTCTCATACAAGCAGCTCAGCAAACTATCATCACGCATTCCTGCCCATCAAGGAAGCGGCTGAGCTGCAACCAATTCACTTTGCCACAGGAGATGACTTTAATTACAACCAAGATCTAACAATGAATGAGCTTGTCCGAGCCCTAGAAGCCTGTAGAGGAACATCCCCAGGCCCCGATGAGATTCGATATGAGATGATAAAGCATCTTAATCATGATGACATGATTAAGTTGCTAGAAGTGTACAATGAAATTTGGAAAAGCCACACTTTTCCAAGATGAGATTCGATATGAGATGATAAAGCATCTTAATCATGATGACATGATTAAGTTGCTAGAAGTGTACAATGAAATTTGGAAAAGCCACACTTTTCCAAACTCATGGCACTTCGCCCACATCATTCCCATATTGAAAGGAGGGGGTAATCCCAGATTTGCCATCTCCTACCGACCAATTGCGTTGACAAGTTGCTTATGCAAGGTCATAGAACGAATTGTTAACAGTAGGCTATTGCATTTTTTAGTTGACGAGCAGTGCGGTTTCCGAAAGGGACGCCAAACTCTCGATCAACTAGTAAAGCTAGACAGTCATATCCAAGAGGCAATTGCCAAAAAAGATTTTTTGATTTTAGTATTTTTAGATATAGAAAAAGCCTACGACATGACATGGCGATATGGCCTACTCAGAAAACTTTATGCTTTCGGATTACGTGGAAACTTGCCTTGTTTTATTCAAAATTTAATTTCTGACAGAACGTTTTCTGTCCAATTATTTTCTGACAATGTCACTTTTTCGGACATTTTTGTCCAGGCAAACGGGGTCCCACAAGGAAGTGTCTTGTCACCAACTTTATTTCTATGTATGATCAATGACATCTTACCAGCTCCTCCTCGGAATCTTAAATACTCACTGTACGCTGATGATTGTGCATTATGGCATTCCAGCAATAATGCAGAATTCTCAGCAAATCGCATCCAATTGGCACTGGATATGATTCATAACTGGGGCCTCCAGTGGAGTTTTAAGTTTTCCATTAGAAAGAGTATTGGGGTAATTTTTTCACATAGGAGAAGGCCGAACATCAGGCTAACTCTAGACAACCACCCAATACCTATTCAAAATTCTGCAAGATTTCTTGGGCTACTTTTTGATAGTAGACTCAATTGGAAAGACCACATTGGTCAGTTAAAAAATAAATGTCAAAAAGCACTAAATTTATTAAAGTGCATTTCTGGTAATAAATGGGGAGCTGATAGACAGTCTTTGCTAATGGTATATAAAGCCCTGATTAGGTCTAAAGTAGACTATGGGTCAATCGTGTATGGTTCGGCATCGAAAACAAGTTTTAAAGGTTTGGATGCTGTTCAGAATACTTGTTTGCGTGTGTGTCTTGGAGCCCTAAAATGTAGTCAGGAGTACCTCCCCTCCGACTCAGACGCGGCCAGTTAGCACTGACCTATGCCGCAAAGGTGGCTCGAGACCCGAGCCACCCTAATGGCAATGGAGGCACTAGGCCCTTTGCCACGAGACTCCACGACCTCGTCGAGAAAGTCGGTATAGATCTCTCTACCATCGATACCCTGGTTCAGTCAAATATAGCGCCATGGGAAACGCCCAATTTTTCTATCATGGAAGCCTGGCTTCCATCAGCCAAGGCCATGGCGCCAGAGGTTCAGAGAGATCCTTATTAAACATCTCCCTTTTTTTCATATATATATACCGACGGCTCCAAGACAGATGAGTGTGTAGGTGCGGGTGTATGGTCGACTGAATGTAAACTAAAGTTTAGACTGCCGAATCATACATCGATTTTTCTAGCCGAACTTTTTGCCATTGATAAAGCTATTGATTTTGCACTATCGACGACCCACGATAGAATAGTCATTTTTTCCGATTCGTTAAGTTCACTTAAAGCTATTAAATCCTTAGAAACCATTAAAAATGAATTGCTGGGTAATATCATTCGTAAGTTACACGGTGCCAACAAATCAATCAAACTAATATGGGTACCAGGTCACTCTGGTATCCATGGTAATAAACAGGCTGACAAATCAGCCGGGTCAACTGGCGATCTGGACACTACCATAGTTCGTACAGATCTCAGGTGTTTTGTGTCTCTTATAAAAGCAAAAATACATCTCCTGTGGCAAAGTGAGTGGATCAACCTCCAACTCACAAATAAAATAAAACCGGAAATAGAACTGAGGAACACATCCCACAGGAAGGAAAGAAGGGAGGAGGTGGTGTTGGCCCGCCTTAGGGTCAACGCCTCAAGATACACCCACCTCACTCCCTACATAGAAAAAAGATTTCCTCCACAATGTGCCCTCTGCAATACCACCCTTACCATTAAACACATCCTCACAATATGCCAGCAACACCACATCCAAAGACAAAAAATAAAAAATTACTTCCAACAAATTAACAAAGAGTTTTCACTAATAAATATATTATCAGACAATGAAAAAATAATAAGTAAAGTAATCACTTTTTTAAGGGAGACAAAACTTTATGACCTTATATAGATTGATAGAATAAATAGGATCCATTGGCTTAATAACCTTGGCCACATGCCGCTGGTTGATAGCCAAGAAATCCAACAAAGAAAGAAAGAAAGATGGTGTTATTTTTAATATAAACATTATAATTACTGTAATCTTATATACATGTGTAACAGCAAAATAAGAAAACGTTAAATATTTTCGTATATCGATGAAAAGGGTGAACGGGCGAGACAGACAGTACTCATAACTGGCTCTTTGGTGACTTAGTACGAGTGTAGCCATATATGTGTAAAACAATTAAACAAGTAAATTCACAATGGGCATGGCATGGACGTATATGCCATGCCCGTCGGCAAGGCTTTAAGGTTATTAATGCTGTCTTGAATTATACTGGGGAATAGCCAGGTTGTTTGGTATGGTTGATTAGGAGTCTAGCCTGATCTTTCAGTTGTTTCCTTTGTTTTGGTATGATTTTGGAATTTTAGAACAATGGAAATGTCATGGGTGAGGGTTAGTTTTAAAGGCATTGGTTGGAATGCATGGCCTCTTGGCTGAGAGTATTTCTTCAAACCAATATTCCAGTTCCTCTGCTTGTTCTGTGGTATGGTTGTGTTCATTAGTCTTTTGAACAAATTCCAGCCTGCTCTATTGTATACAAATCTTGGAGTACTTATTATTGACTCTGCCTAGCTCGAGGTAGATGCTTAGGTGAGCAACTGAGCATACCTGTATCTTACTACCAGATTTGGAGATGTTTGTTATATGTGTTAGGAGGTCTGCCCCTAATAATGTAATCCTTCCTCTGTTAAGTAGATTGGCTAGAGTGCAGCCGATAGCATTATTGTTTCCATTCGCAAGGATGTGGCATTTGACGTTGAAGTATCCTAGAATAAACACTGGTTTGTTGTATCCCAAGTAACTGGTGCCTATTAGTACAGGTTCTGCTGCTAAGTCAATTTTTTCTTCATCAAAATCATCAGTGATTTTATGTTTGATATTGCTTTTGATGGCAATTGGAACTCCATCATTTGCCTCATTCATTTCGTTAGATTGGTACACTCGCTTAAAAAAAGTATTTTTACTCTTTCTTACTTAACTAGATGTATGATGAAGAAAGCGGCTGGAAAAAATGCTGTGAGCTCAACCTGACATTGGTATCTCTGCCAGGGGCGTAATTTAGTGTAGATGACTGGGGGGAGGGTCATTTGCCCTCTCCTAGACTCTCTTTGCCTCCCTCAAGATCTGGCTTGGCCCCCAAGGGCAACAATTTTAAACTCTTTTACTAATTACACCTACATAGATCCGGTTATAGCTTAAAATTCTCCTAGAAAATTTTTTTTAAATCTGTGTTCATTTCGCATGGCTACATTAAAAAAAAAAAAAAAAAAAAAATAGGGTTCTGATATGTATGATACTTTTAATATTTCATGTCAGTTGTATGGATGCCACTAACACCGCCATTAACGCCTTCATCTGCAGAGCGCAATCTCTCTCATGCCGAGATTGCTTGGGCAACGACGATATGACGGTATGATCTTGGGGGAAGTGTCTGCCCATGGCTGCTCAAACATTCTCAATGGGATTGAGATCTGGTGAGTTGGGTGGGTGTAGCACAGCTTAATCTCGAGGTGTTGCCGAAATCACACCTTCTCGACACTGCTCGTATGGATGGGAATGGCATCCTGGACGAGGTAAAATGCCTCCGAATTGAAGAACACCATGGCCCTTACTGATGGTGGAAATAATCTTGTCAAGGATTTCCATATAGGCATACCCCGTAAATCTGCCAGGCCCGACATTATCAACTACCAGACCCTACTGCTATGCTCAAAGAGGATGGTTTCTGACAGTCTCTGTGCTGCAACGTAATCCCGCCGGACGTTGCCAGCAGAATAAGAGGGGTCCGCATACTCAAAAAAAAAAAAAAAAAAAAAAAAAAAAAAAAATATATATATATATATATAAATATATAAATAAGAAGAAAATTAGTCGCAGTAAGGGGACGTCGTGGCAATTAACTACCGGCCACGCCTTCTCAAATCCAGTTAGCTGTGAGGGATGTTGCCACTGAGTATCATTAGTTTTCATTAACTCATGATAATCATGCACTTCAATGCAAGCTTCCTATTTGTCTTTCACATAGCATATTAATCTATAAATTTGAATGACATTTAATTGATCTTCCTCCATTGTGCATCTAGGGGGCCTACTTCTGGCCTTGTCTCTGGTGAATCCAGTTGCTTGATGTTACTAGATCCACAGAGACATGGTTGGCTTTGTAATCCCTAATCTTAATATTTCATCTCTTGATAGTCTCTCAGAGTAAAGTGTAGTTATGATACTGCAAATGGTCTTTGAGGTCTCCATTGGTAATATTACCATGATATGAGGCCCCAGTCATATCAACTCCGAAACAGTATTCAAACACACTGTGAAGATTCTTTGTTCTGAGCTTTGGGAACAAGTACCAACCTTTATGTATCAACTAGTATTGTTTCAGTTTCATCTACTCCCGAGTAAAAATACTTTTTTTAACGAGTGTAGACTGTGTATGTGTAAATCTGTCGCATAATCAGCTGTCTCTATCATTTGCCAAGGGCAGCGATAGTGTTGTCTGATTCTATGAAGAATGACTCTCGCACCTATATTAATTGTTGCAGAGAGTGCCATAGGCCGTGGAGTCAAAGTGCCATCTGGCCGTGGGGAGGTTCTCGCTTCCTCTCTGTGCAGCTGCAGGAGGGTGGAATAATCCTGTGGTTTTGGAACCGTGTCTTAAGATTTTTTTGGGTTGGTTGAATGATCATGGGACTTGGGGGCATACCCCTACTACTTTTGGCTTGTCTGTCAGCAAGCTCATTCCCCGAGTAAGATTCCTCTGAACTAGGGTAAACACAGTAGTCAGGAGGTAGATGTTGTCATTGGGCATGCTGTGTTATAAACTGCCAAAGGCCGCCCTAGAATCTGTATATATAACCACGTGACCTTCCTTCTGGGACACATGGGCTCTGCCTGGAGTGATGGGGTGTTATCTGTTACCCTCATGAATGTTTTGTCATCGCTTGCTGCAATGTTAGCGCCTGCAGTGTGGGTTACAGGATCGACCATGAAGTAGGTTCTACTCCCTGCAGAAGTGATGGCTGCAATGACCCTCTGGGCTTCTTATTTCAGTCCAGGCATGGAATATTGATTCTTTTTCCTTGATATGACTGAAAACTTGATCAAGGTCTGTCACCCAATTAGGGCGACAGAAGTATAGTCTACAAAGGGATGAATCGCATGTATACAGAATGTTCTTAGTACTTTGTGCCCTGCTCCTATGTGTCTCACAGTTATGACAGACTTGCCTTAGTTCGATCAACCAGGCACTGGACCTTCTTTTGGAAGGAGAGGGTCTTGTCGACCTATACCCTAAGGTATTGGAAGACCTGAACCTACTCTAGGTCCATTTCCTGGACATGCATATTTGTACCGTGAACCATAGTCTGAGACTCATAGCCATAGTCTAAGACAATAGTCCAGTCCTATAACACTCTTCAGACACAAGGTCTAGACAGTGCTGGACTCTTCACAGGCAATGTCTACCAGTGGAGATGATTTCAAGATCATCTGCTTAAGGGATGATCTTGCATTCCTCTGGAAGGTGTATGTTGAGGATGCAGGGTATTAGGATGCTGAGGACCCCATCCTGTGGCGTTTTATTTTCTAATGGCATTTGCTGTGATAGGTGACCTTGGAATCTGACTCTGGCCATTCTGCTCCTGAAATTGTCACCAATCAGGGTCTCCTGAATAGCAAGAGGACTTACTAGTTCAAAAGCTACCATAGATGATATTGCTGGTTATGCTTAAGAGGGTGGCTATGCTGTGTGCTGTGCTCATGCCCCTTGTGAATCCATGGTGGGAACTTTGGCAAACTTCTTCCAGCTCTAGGGTAGAGTGGAAATTTCCTAGGACTTGTTGATAAGTTGCAGGAATGCAAGTTCACCTGCCAGTCCTAGGTGGGAAATGATTGAGTAGGAGATCCCATCAGAGCCCAGGGCTGAGTAAGAACTGTTTTTCTTAATTCCCTCAGGGAGAAGGTAATGTCCGAGTCCGGCTGCCCTGCTGCCCTGCCTCTGATAAGAGCAAATCTGTCTACTTTTAGGCATTCTTGAATTGCTCTCAAACCTTCTGTCAGACTATTGTTACTAGTTGCACAGAATGAGCACCAGCCTGTTTGCCTCTGATTGATGGTCGTGATATGTGTACTTATGGGCTAAGCGGTTAGTAGCCTATCTGACCCATTGTCACAGCTCTGTAATGGTGGCCTGGTGGCCAAAGGACAGGCACCATTCCAGTCACTTTTCCTGACTTTCTTGGCAGTCTTTTGGCATCCCAGACAATTTCTCTTAGAAGAGCAAGATTATGTTTTTTTGGCTTCGGAAATCATTATAGTACCAGGTGTCCTAGTAACCAAGGCTGAGTTTAGGAATGATCTGGGATGCTGCTTGATCTATGCCATTGGCCAGAAGCATATCCATGTTTTCACTCTGTGGGAGTACATTGCATCTGAGACAATGAGCCAAGGCTTGCCAGTTGGCTTTATTTGATTTCCATCTAGGATTATGTTGTGCATCCAAGAGGGTGGTAACAGTCTCATCGACAAGCCATCTGATTCTCTCCACCAGAGCTGCAGTGGGAAAGGGGAGGTCTAGGACCCCTCCATTGACATGTGTTGGTTCATGGGTGTTGAGAAGGGCGATCCCTGAAAATGACTCAAGCACATCGCCTATGTGATAGCCTGCCACATCTAATGTACAAGGAGCCTTGATGGGGTGGCGCGCCTGGTCTGCTGTACACATTATGCAGCTTGAGGGGCCCCCCGACTAGGTGGATCTCAACAGCAAGAGATTCGACCTCATCTCCACAGTGTGGTAGATTGACTATTGTAGAGCTGGGGATTGTTGCTCTGACCAGAGTGATCAAGCATCTGGTGCCAGCTGTGCTTGGCAATGCTAAAACATCGTATCCTGAAAAACAAACAGTATCCTCTGTCAATGTCTCTTGGAGCATGACAATGTCAGTGTTCCTTGATTGCAAAATCACGTGGAAAATGGCATATCTTATATTATGGCTATTTATGTTCCACAGTAGTATGGTTAGATTTTGTGCCATGATGTTACACTGTGTCATTAATGATGTTGATATATTCGGATTCAGAGTTGGATGTTTCAGCAATGGTGGGATCCAGCATGGAGCCTGACAAGTTACTTGTCAGACTAGATAAGGGTCTATGGGAACTATGACTTTTGCCGGCTTGGCGTTTCTCATTTTAGATTTCCTTATGTGGTTTCGGCCTCTGCTGGATTTACCTGAGTAGGCTCAGCCTGTTCTGGCTCTGACTGCACAGATTCAAGCTGTTTTGGCTCTGCCTGTGAAGTCTTGGCCAGGGTTGGATTTGGGAGGGGAGTCTCGTCCTGATTTGGCTATGTCCAGCCTTCTCCTCTTTAGGACTTTAACAGTCTGGGTCACTGTTGTCATGGCGACCCTGACTGCCTTCTCTGCCTCCTCACTCTACTTTTCCAAAGCTATGGCTACTGCAATGACTACAGCAGTCAACAGTCCTTTTCGTTAAAGAGAAATTGATCGGCTGTTGTGGAGGATCTTACATTGGTCTTTGAACTTTTGTTCCTCTGGTTCTTTTTTTTTGCACTTGCAAGGACCGGAAACTACTTTTTATTGGAGGTATCCGGTGTCAGCTGGGGAGGTACGTCCTTCGTCTTAGGAGGTGGGGAGCCCTTTCCCTTTTGTTTTGTCCCCAGACATTGGTTCTCTTCTTATCCATGGCCCTATTGATATGAAAGCATTTCAATATTAAAGCTTATATTCTGTGACAGCAGTATAGATTTTCAATTTTAATATTTTGTTGCTAGAGCATTTAGTAAAAAAGTTCATATTTTCCCATGATTACCTAATTGTGAGAAATATTTCTTAGGATCACATCATAGTTACAGATGTAGAATATCTTATATTATATCTCATTACATATGCCTCATAACAAATGGAAATTGAAAAGAAAACATGTATATGTACATCACACACACACACACACACACACACACACACACACACACACACACACACACATATATATATATATATATATATATATATGAATATATATATGAAATATATATATCTATATATATATGAATATATATATATATTTATTTATCTATCTATATATACACACACACATACAGACACGTGTGCATATATATATATAAATATATATACATATATATACATATATATACATATATATATATATATATATATATATATATATATATATATATATATATATATATTTATATATGTGTATGTGTTTGTGCATATATATATATATATATATATATATATATATATATATATATATATATATATATATATATATATATATATTTAAGAAAGGGGGCAGGGAGGGCATTTGTCTGGTTATAGCTTAAAAGCATTTAAAAACTTAGGGTTTTGACATACACAATACTACTAATATTCGTGTGTAACGAGCACAAGGGATGTGAAGTTAGAATGATCCAAAAATTCGTCCAGAAACCACTTGGTCTTTATGTATGTTATTAATTATGTATACCTCAGAAAGATGATACTTTATTTTATTATTTTTGCATAAAGTTCTATATATTTCTATATTATTTTTTTACTAATATTAAGAAACTCAAAAATATGGTAGTTTACCCTACAAAGTTGTTGTTTTTTGTTACCCCACCAGTCATTATGTTTGTTTAAAGGATACACTGTTATATTTCAATGGTATTGCTATATTAAGGTTATATAATTGATATTTTAATAAAGAAAACAATATGTATTATTTTTGTTATTGGAAAGATTCAATAAAGTTCAGAAATTATGCATGTATAGTTTAAGAAGAACTATATATTTGTACTATATGTGATCTGAGTAGACTTTAAATTTTAAAGTATATACAGTAGTGCTAAAACCTGATCAGAGAGAAGTGTCATACAAAAGCCTGAAAGTGTATTAAATTATCGTAAAATATCCGAGCTCGGGGATGGCACGTGGCACCTGGACGTCCCGATGTGTCTCTCTTGTTATTATTAAGAATTTAAACACCTATTCAAAGAGAATGGGTTTTCTTGTTTGTTTGGTTTTGTTGAAGTTTTGGTTTTCACGTCCCTGGTGCGGTGAACAAGAATGAAAGAAAATGCCATCTTTGGGGGTCCATGGAATTGATGAAGGAAGGAAAGAAGATATCTCAGAAAAAGAACAAGTGTATGATTGGTATGTATGATGAATGATTTTTTATTTTTGTATTTTAAAAGTATAATGATTTACGAATCAATATATCAACTGATATTGTAAGCTCATGAAGTGTTTTGATATTACCCTTCTCTCAGTAACCTCTAAGACTGAAGTTAGATCATAAGTAACGTGCATGACCATTATTCTTTTATAGTACGGGTTCTAAAGGTATAACCACCCATTGGTGATAACAGATAGTGCCCCCTCTGGACAAAGTCTGAGTGGTTCCCAGAGCAAAGAGAAGTAATAGGATCTTTGCTAAGGAGAAGGAAAAGGGGGGACGCTATACGTATTACCGTCACCAGCTTAGCGAACGCTGGCAAGAATACGTGACATGAATGCCCCTAACGCCGCTGTTAACTGGCACCTGTCTGCAGAGCGCAATCGCTCTCATGCCTCAATTGCTTGGCCAACGACGATATGACGATTGCGGTATGATCCTGGGGAAAGTCCCCGCTCATGGCTGCCCAAACATTCTCAATGAGACTGAGATCTGGCGATTTGGGTGGAAGTGGCACAGCGTAATCTCGGGGTGTTGCCGAAATCACGCCTTCACGACACTCCTCATGTGGAAAGGGTTTTTATCCTATCGACTCGGTGAAGAACATGGTGTTCAACCATAGAAACATATCGTCCAGGATTTCCACACAGGCATACCCCGTAAATCTGCCGGTTCCCCGACTCCGCTGCTGTGCATCCACTCCAACTGCCCAACGATTTCTGACAGTCTGCGTGCTGTAGCCAGCAGAACAAAAGGGGTTCGCCTCCCTTGTAGTAATTATGGATCGTTAAAAAAATCATAATAATAATGAGAGTAAATAACTAAGAAAATGGCTCACAGTAAGGGAACATGGCAACTATCTACCTACCACGCCCCCTTTTCGACCGAAAAGCGACATATTGTTACCACTGAGTATCAAATGGTTTTCATTAACTTCAATTGCACTTCAATGCAAGCTTCCTATTTGTCTTTCAAAGAGCACAATGAATTGTAGTTTTGAATGACATTTACTTGATTATCTTCCAACGTCGTGTACATAGGGTGCCCACTTCTGGCCTTGTCTCTGATGGATTCAGTTGCTCGGTGTCGCTGGATCCACAGTCGACACAGTTGGCTTCGAAATAACTAATCTCGATGTTTCGGAACTTGATAGTCCTTCAGAGTAATGCGTTATTATGACGCTACAAATGGTCTAACAGATCACCATTGCTAATACTGGCATGATATGAGGAACATACCATATCAACTCCGAAACACTATTCGAACACATTACGAAGCTTCATCTGTTCCGAGCTTTGAAAACAACAAGTACAAACATATCCGTATCAACTTCTAGTGATTGTTTCAGTTTCATCTATTCCCGAGTAAAGATACTGTTTTACCGATTGTACACACACACACACACACACACACACATCTATATATCTATCTCTCTATCACTCTCTCTCTCTCTCTCTCTCTCTCTCTATATATATATATATATATATATTTATATATATATTATATGTGTGTGTGTGTGTGTGTGCATATATATATATATATATATATATATATATATATATATATATATATATATATATATATATTGATACACGCACGAACCATAGCGTAATGACAAGAATGCTATGGGAGACAAAGATAATAAATGAGAACGTGGCAGCCCTTGCCTCAGCTTTTGAGCTTGTATTATGGCGCATTTGGTTAGAATACAGGTGAGAGGGCTGGGTGGGATGACCCAGTTGGAGACTGAGGAAGAGTGGCAGAGGAAAGAAATGTAGAAGTGGATCAAGGATCAAGCAGACGCTCCTGGGACGAGAGTAAGCAGACCATGAGGACTGGAGCAGACAGAAAGCTTGTGATTACAGTGTTGTAACAGGGACGCAGAACTGAGGGTGTGTTGACACAAGAGTGATAGTATTTTTCAACACCAGCTGGACCAACCACCCCTCGCCCTAGGAGCATGCCCTACTCAACAGTAAACGGTATGGGCTTACAAGATTATGTCCATTTCAAGCCGTCAGCATTCAATAGCAGTGACACAGTTTAAAGTGGTGGCTGATGGGAGTGGATGGGATGATGACCAGCGTGCAATGCAGCTTGCTGCAAGCCTGCGTGATGGAGCAAGAGAGGTGCTAGAAGGCCTCCTACGAGACCGCTCTACAGCAGAGGTATGGGGACATGCAGTATTGTGCTCAGCTAAATTGCCGGTGTCGGAAGGAAGGAGAGTCACTTCAAAAATTATCCCATGATTGCCAAGGCACTGGAGTGGTAGGCATGGCCTTACAGGAGGCAGTGTACAAGAGAAAGGAGTAGAGGGTTTTTGCCCCGAAGGGAATGGCCAGTCAGAGCCCGTCAGAAGTGGGAGTGCTGGGAGGAGGGGCAGTATGCTGGCCAGTATCCCCGACGATGCTGCTATAGGTGTAGCAAGGAGGGTCATCTGGCCAGAGATTGTGTCAGGTGAAGTCTTGCGGGAAACGGAAAAGAGCTGGGAGGTGTAGGGGGTCCTTGCCAGCAAGATCGACAATGATCCCCAAGGTATGGCCGGTCAGTTTCCCCCAGAGGTTGCAGGTTAAGCAGTCCTGTGCTCAGCTACAGCAGGGAGCAAGAGAGGAAAGCAGGGAAGAAGATGAAGAAAAGTCAGTGCCCTACTTTGAGGCCACTAGGGGAGGGCTATGAGTAAGGAAAGAAAAAATGATGGTGACAGTACTAGGAAGTACTGATAGAAAGCAGTGTGAAATGGTGGTGGACACTAGTGCTGAGAGGACATTTGTGAAGAAGGGACTCTTCAAGAAGGAATTGCCGAAGCACCCTAAACCCTTACATGGCCCTACAGAGGAGCTCAGTCCATTGTGGGGTCAGTGAAAGTGGCTATAAAAATAGGAGAGTATGAGATAGATTTACCTGTGCTAGTAGCAAATCTAACAGACCAATACCTATTTGTGCTCGACTTCCTGGCTAAGGTCCGTGGTGATGTATTGGTGACAAAGAAGGTCCTACGGCTACCAGGAGAAGAGATTCCTTTTGTTCCTCCAAGGATACATGCTATATCACAGGAGGATGTAAGAGTCGAGCCAGGTCAAGAGGTACGTATAGCCTGTAGGATAACTCAGAAGTTGGTGCAAAGTTATGGTTTGGTTGAACCATTTGAGTGTATTCCCTCATGATGGCCTATAGGAGTGACTGTGGGAAGGAGATTAGTGTTAGGAGCTAGTGGCCAACCCTGCCGATGAGGGGATGACCCTGAAAGCTGGTGCACTGCTGGGTGAGTGTGAGGAAGTAGAGTTAGTGTCCCAGCCTAGTGAGGCAAAAATGACTATGGGAACATGCAAACTGAAAGCTAAAGGAGATGAACAGGTTCAGGAACCAGGAAAGAAAGAAAGCAGAGTCCCGGACCATTTGGTAGATGTGATGGAGTGGAGTGAAAAGAATTTGACTAAGGATAAGAAGGAAGTGTTGGTGTAATTGTTGATTGAAAACAATTATGTGTTTTCTAAAGGTGACCATGATATGGGGTGCACGCGAATTCTAAACTACATTAACCCAGGAGATGCCGTGCCCGTAAGACAGTCTCCCAAGAGGATCACTCCAGCTTGTAGGAAAGATATGGAGGAGGTGGTACATCAGTTGGCAGAGCAAGGGAAGATTGAGCAATCTAAAAGTCCTTGTGCTTGTGGTAAAGAAGGATGGTTCATACAGATGTTATGTCGACTACAGGGCTCTGTATGATGTAACTATAAAGGATTCCTATCCCTTACCCCGTGCAGATGACACATTATATGCCCTGGCTGATGCAAGATGGTTTTCCTCCTTAGATCTCAAGCATGGATCTCATCAAGTGGAGGTAATACCAAAGGATCAGGGGAAGACAGCGTTCACCTTTGGTGATGCCAACGGGGCTTTGTAGATCACCAGCTACCGTTAAGTATCTTATGGAGTGGGTCTTAGAAGGGCTCCTGCGTAAAACGTCATTAGTGTATTTGGATGACGTTATTGTGTATAACAAGACATTTGTGGAAGAACTGAAGAATGTCTTCCAGAGGGCAAACCTCAAACTGAACCCAAACAAATGTACCTTGTTCTGGAGGTATCTTACTTTGGCCATGTTATGAGTGAGCAAGGCGTGAAAACAGATCCACAGAAAGTCACAGCTGTACAGGAGTGGTCACAACCAGGACTCTGTACTTACTACCACTGTTTTGTTAAAAATGCCAAGAAGACTTTCAGAGGCTCAATAATGCGTTGTTGACAGCTCCTGATTTGGTATATCCTGACCCGAGGAGGCCATTCCTACTTGATACTGATGCTAGCAATAAAGGGCTGATGTGCCTGCCTGAGCAGTGCTGGAGTCCTGCTGACGCTCCCGCCACAACAGTGACCTGGTAAAAGCAAAACAGAGGATCCAGCAGACGCTCCTGGGACGAAAGTAGACCAAGAGGACTGGAGCAGACAGAAAGCTTGTGATTACAGTGTTGTGTCGGGGACGCGGAACTGAGGATGTGTTGACACAAGGCCTACGGAAAAATCAAGTGCTAGTGACCAGTACGAGACAGGAGTGTCCCGTAGAAGAAGTAGCGGGTGTGATGGTGATCGTGCCCACGAATTCATATATAGTTGTGAAACTTTTTATGAAGAGGAAATAATCATAATAGTTCAGATTTTTTTCTTTTATCTGTGTGGTGTGGACCTGAAATGAAAGTGACAGTATGTATTTTATAGAAGTTCTAAGTACAGTTTAGAAAAGGATCAGTATATTCATCCATTCTATCCACATTATCCGCCCAACGTTTCAGTATATGTATACATGTATATATATATATATAAATATATATACATATATATACATGTATATATATATATATATATATACACATTTATACATGTATATATATATATATATATATATATATATATATATATATATATATATAATGTACATGCTTTTATATAAATAGAGTCATGGCTAAAAAGAGCAAGGCTCGGAAATATTTTTCATAAACAATGCGTACCATACATTTGCATTTAAACGCTACCAAACGTGCTCGTAACCCCTTTCAAATGTGGCGGGTGGGCGGAGCGTCGCCGGGTCACGTGGTGTTTTGATACTTCCACAAGACAACAGGGTCGGCCATCTTGCCAGTGGCCTCTTGCCGACTGTGTGGTGTGGGTGCACGGGACTTTTCTCGAACGACTTCTCTCGCCCAGAGGATATTGATCTTCCCCTAAATATGTCGCTTTTCGGATCACTTCTCTCCGGGTTTGACGACGACCCGTTTTTTGGGTAT
>NC_061824.1:14201898-14204398 GCF_019202785.1 Penaeus chinensis
AAACTCCCACACGCGCACACAAACTCCCACACGCGCACACAAACTCCCACACGCGCACACACGCACACAATCTCCCACACGCGCACACGCGCACACAAACTCCCACACGCGCGCACAAACTCCCACACGCGCACACAAACTCCCACACGCGCACACAAACTCCCACACGCGCACACAAACTCCCACACGCGCACACAAACTCCCACACGCGCACACAAACTCCCACACGCGCACACAAACTCCCACACGCGCACACAAACTCCCACACGCGCACACAAACTCCCACACGCGCACACAAACTCCCACACGCGCACACAAACTCCCACACGCGCACACAAACTCCCACACGCGCACACACGCACACAAACTCCCACACGCGCACACAAACTCCCACACGCGCACACAAACTCCCACACGCGCACACAAACTCCCACACGCGCACACACGCACACAAACTCCCACACGCGCACACGCGCACACAAACTCCCACACGCGCACACAAACGCACTTACACACGCGCACACAAACGCACTTACACACGCGCACACAAACTCACTTACACACGTGCACACAAACTTACTTACACACGCGCACACAAACTCACACACGCGCACACAAACGCACTTACACAAACGCACTTACACACGCGCACTTACACTCACTCACACACGCGCACTTACACTCACTTACACACACGCACTTACTTACTCACACGCACTTACACACTTACACTTACACACACGCACTTACACACACTTACTTACACACACTTACTTACACACTTACACTTACTTACACACTTACACTTACACGCACTTACACTTACACACACACGCACTTACACTTATACACACACGCACTTACACTTGCACACACGCACTTACACTTACTTACACACTTACACTTACACACACGCACTTACACTTACTTACACACTTACACTTACACTTACACACACGCACTTACACTTACACTTATACACACACGCACTTACACTTACACACACACGCACTTACACTTACACACACACGCACTTACACTTACACACACGCACTTACACTTACACACACACGCACTTACACTTACACACACACGCACTTACACTTACACACACACGCACTTACACTTACACTTACACACACACGCACTTACACTTACACACACACGCACTTACACTTACACACACACGCACTTACACTTACACTTACACGCACTTATACTTACACTTACCCACACGCACTTACACTTACTTACACTTACACACACGCACTTACACTTACTTACACTTACACACACTTACTTACACTTACTTACACACTTACACTTACTTACACACTTACACTTACTTACACACTTACACTTACACACACGCACTTACACTTACACACACGCACTTACACTTACACTTACACTCACACACACACGCACTTACACTTACTTACACACTTACACTTACACGCACTTATACTTACACTTACCCACACGCACTTACACTTACACTTGCACACGCACTTAAACTTACATTTACATTTACACACACACGCACTTACACTTACACTTGCACACGCACTTAAACTTACATTTACATTTACACACACACGCACTTACACTTACACTTACATACACGCACTTACAATTACACTTACGCACACGCACTTACACTTACACTTACGCACACGCACTTACAGTTACACTTACACACACGCACTTACGCGCACGCACGCACGCACGCACGCACGCACGCACACACACACACACACACACACACACACACACACACACGTGCGCACACGCACACATGTGCACACACACACATGTGCACACACACATGTGCACACACACACACATGTGCACACACACATGTGCACACACACATGTGCACACACACACACATGTGCACACACACATGTGCACACACACACATGTGCACACACACACATGTGCACACACACATGTGCACACACACATGTGCACACACACACATACACACACACACACACACACACACACACACACACACACACACACACACACACACACACGTGTACGCACAGACACGCACGCGTACGCACAGACACGCACGCGTACGCACAGACACGCACGCACGCACACACGCACGCACGCACGCACGCACGCACGCACGCACGCACGCACGCACACACACACACACACACACACACACACACACACACACACACACACACACACACGTGTACGCACAGACACGCACGCGTACGCACAGACACGCACGCGTACGCACAGACACGCACGCGTACGCACAGACACACACACACACACACACACACACACACACACACACACACACACACACACACACACACACACACACACACACACACACACACACACACACACACACACACGCACGCACACACATACACACACATACACACACATACACACACACACACACACACACACATACACACACACACACACACACACACACACACACACACACACACACACACACACACAG
>NC_061824.1:14209398-14213021 GCF_019202785.1 Penaeus chinensis
TATATATAAACTGTATGTATGTATATATACTATATGTATGTATATATACTATATGTATGTATATATAATATATGTATGTATATACACCATATGTATGTATATACACCATATGTATGTATATATATATACTATATATAATATTTATAATATATATATATATACTATATATATATACAATATAAACTATATACACTATATATATACCATATAAGCTATATACACTATATATATACCATATAAACTAAGTATATACTATATAAACTATATATGTACCATATAATTTATATACACTATATATATACTATATAAACAATATATATATATATATATATATACTTTATATATATACTATATATATATATTATACATAGTATATATATATATATACTATGTATATAATATATGTATATGTATACTATATATATACTATTTATATGTATATACTATATTTATATATATATATATAACTATGTATATATATGTACTATATATACAATAAATATATGTATGTTTGTAGTATGTATATAATATATATATGTATATATGGATATATATATATGTTTATATATAATATATATTATATATATATTATATATATTATATATATATTGTATATATATTATATATATAATATATATTATATATATAATATATATAATATATATATTATATATATTATATATATAATATATATATATTATACATATAATAGATACATATTATATATATAATATATATATTATATAACTAATAAATATATGTATGTATATATATGTATATATTTATATATGTATATGTATGTAAAATTGTTAAAACTGTGTCGCTCAAAATTGGTTTTGTTCCTCATACAGGGGTCCGAGGAGTATCATGAGGCAAATGGACCGTATGATGTCGTCCATGATCCGTGACCCGTTTCAGGACGACCCCTTCTTTGCCAGCGGCCATGAGATGTCTCCCTTCCCAGCACTGACAGCTGGCCCTGTGGGGGGCGCAAGGCACCACCAGTCCCGAGCTGTCGATAGGGACCCTTTCGCTCTGGCAATCCCCAACATGACCAATATTATGTCTTCCATGGTGAGTATTGATGTGTTTAGTGAATAAGATGTAGCTGTTTATTCTATTACACTTGTATTTTCATTCATTATAATGATAGTGATATTATTATAATTGTTTTTATTATCATCATTATCACCGCCGCTATGGTGGTTTGGTTTGCGAAGTTCTAGCTACGCCCGGGCCTTCTAAATATGGCCCGGCCTGTGTCAGCTTTTTACGGCTGTCTCATTGAGTTGTCTGACACTTGGTGCTTACCGTGGCGGCGGGATTGCCAGCAGGCGCTCCTGCCACCATGGTGTAAGCATTTTGCTTAGCCTCTTTACCAGCACGGCGGCTGTTGTGGGCGGTCCATGTCTCAGGAATTGTGTATGGTCACAATTTTCTAGGTAGTGGACTAGTGTGGCGTTCGGCTCGCCGCAGTGCTTGCAGCACCTTTCATCGCATTAGATTGTTGGGATAATCTGCCATGCACAGTGGTAACGTAGGCGCATTCTGTGAAGAATGACTTCGGTACCTCTGTTGCTTACTTCAGAGAGTGCCAGTGGTTCATAGCCTGTGGCGTCTGAGTACCAGCTGGCCGAGGGGGAGGTTCTCGTTTCCTCTCTGTGGAGCTGCCGTAGGAAGGTACGACCGACCAAGGCACACTTCTCCATAAGTAATTTTCAGCTCAGTTTTATCGTCATGGGATTTGGGGGCATACCCCTGCCAGCAACGGCTAGTCTGTCAGCAAGCTCGTTCCCTCTGATGCCGATGTGGCTTGGGACCCAGTTGATGATAATTCTTCTACCCTGAGCAAGAATTCTCTGTGCCATTGTGAGAATCGTGGTCAGTAGGTAGATGTTGTCTGTGGGTGAGCTGTGCTGAAGACAGTCAATGGCTGCCCTGGAGTCTGTGTGTATGACGACATGTCCTTCCCTTAGGGACGCGTGGCCTAGGGCTCCCATGATTGCAACTGCCTCTGCCTGTAGCGAGGAGGCGTTGTCTGTTACCCTCATGGATCGCGTGGCATCCCTTGCTGCAAAGCCGGCGCCTGCAGTATGTTCTACTACCCAGAGGAGTGATGGCTGCAATGACCCTGTGGGCTTCTGCCTTTAGGCTAGGCATGGGGTATAGGCTCTTTTTCATTGACAGGCTCATTATGTTGAACTCTATCAGGCTCAGTGCCCACGGCGGGGCTTCGGCAAAGTCGGGGTGGGGGGAGTCCATGCCCTTAGCAAGAAGCTGTTCTTTGAGCTGATGGCGTATCAACACCCTGGCTGTATGAGACAGCCAGGAGTTGTTTGCAACGAGCTCGTTGTCTTGTTCGAGGCATCTGACTAATTTTTGTCTTAGGCTTGTGTTCCTGGGAGCCTGGATGACCTTTGACAGGAATTGTGTTGCCGTTAGATCAATTCGTGAGTCCAGGGGGAGAAGGTTTGCCTCCATCAGGAGGTTGAGGACCTTCGTCCACCTCAGGGCATCCAGAATGATCCTGGCAGCTTCATTTTGGACTGTTTCTAATTTGTCTGTGTGCTTTTTCTTTGCAGCAATTAGAGCGACTGAGGCATAGTCCACAATGGGCCGGACAGCATGTACATAGAATGATCTTAGTACTTTGTGTCTGGCCCCTATGCGTCTCCCAGTCATTGCTCTCATGACGGACAGTCTTGCTTTGGTTCGGTCAATCAGGTACTGGACCTCCTTATGGAAGGAGAGGGTCCGGTCTATCCTTACCCCAAGGTATAGGTAGTCCTTGACCCATTCTAATTCCACCCCCTGGATTTTCAGTCTTGTGCCTTGAACTCTCGTGTCTCAGAGCCATGGCTTTGGATTTGGCTGCAGAGCTCTTTAGTCCTGTCCTACAACACTCCTCTGACACGAGGTCCAGACAACGCTGGGCTTTACCGCCGCTATTGTTATGAATTTATTTACCAGCAGCAAGCAATAATAATAATGTAGGGCATTAGAAATGCAAATTTTGTTATTCACATCTATTTTTGGAATGAAAATTCACTGATTGCGGGTTTTTCAATATAGTAGAACGTCTCGAGGCCACATTAGATACTCTACTTGTAAAAATGTGTATTTTATATATATATGTGTATATATAATTATGTATATTTATATGTGTATATATATAATATATATATGTGTGTGTATATATATAATATATATATGTGTGTATATATATAATGTATATATATGTGTATATATATAATATATATACATATATTTATATTTATATTTATATTTATATTTATATTTATATGAGATGAAAGTACAATTGCCAGTGAGAAAAAGAAGGAAGTAAAGTTAACAGAAGGCGGATGGATGGTGTGTAGTGGTACTGGAGTGTATTTCAGAAGAGGTGTGATGACTGTCTTGTATAGTTTTAGATATGTTTGTGTTGTGCACTGTGAGAATGGGTATAGTTTGGCAAGTGTTGCGTTTACCTGTGTTATTTGTTGAATGTGTGTTTTTATGTTCCACTTCCTCTGGAATGCGTTATGTTTGTGTGGCTCGTTTCATTTTGTTCTTAGATTTGCTGGGTTGTATGCTGATTTGCGTGATGTCTGTCAATGATATGT
>NC_061824.1:14213121-14228121 GCF_019202785.1 Penaeus chinensis
AACGCTTGATGCAGCTCAGGAATCCATTGGTGAACGCCCAAGAGCAAGACAGAATTCCATCTCGCAGAAGACACTGGAAGCCACAGATGCTTGTCATGTGGCTCGATTGTCAGGGGATCGCAACTTGCACCATTCCCTGGTGCGCAGGACTAGGTCACTATTGAGAAGGGATAAGGAACAGTTTATCAGTAATCTTGCAGAGGGGGTCGAAAGCCATTTCTTAGTAAATGACCTTCGTCCTGCCTACTAAGCCCTGAGAAAGCTGAACTCCAAGCCCTCCTCACAGACGACTGCAGTCCGCTCAGCAAGTGGCCAGATAATCTCAGATCCTGATGGGGTGCGTATGAGTTGGGCTGAGTATTTTGAGCAGTTGTTGATCCACCAACAGTTAACATGGATGCTGGTAATATTGAGATTCCTCTGCCAAACCCACCCATCAGCGAGGATCCACCCTCCCTGACTGAAGTCAGGGGGGCGATCTCTAAGCTGAAAAGTGGTAAAGCAGCAGGTGTTTGTGGCATCCCAGTTGAATTGTTAAAGGCTGGTGAAGAACCTATTGCAAGGGGTTTGCATGTAGTCCTTTCTGCCATCTGGCAGACTGGTACCTATCCTCCTGACCTGCTGATGGGTGTGGTCATCCCTCTCTGGAAGGGGAAAGGGGATCGCTGGGACTGCAGCAATCACCGAGGCATTACACTATTCAGTGTACCAGGCAAGGTACTCGTGCACATACTACTGAGACATATCAGAGACCACCTGTTGAGGCACCAAAGGCCGGAGCAATCTGGATTCACTCCTGGTAAGGCCACAATAGACCGCATCCTGGCGCTTCAAATCATTATAGAGCGCCGTCGTGAGTTCGGACGTGGGCTGCTTGCAGCCTACATCGACCTCAAGAAAGCGTTTGACATGGTGCATCGCGAATTATTCTGGGAGATCCACAGGCTAAGAGGAATTCCAACAAGGATTATTGGACTAATAGCAAACCTGTACACAGGCACTGAAAGTGCTGTAAAGTGTGGTGGGGGCCTGTCGAGCTTCTTCCCTGTTAGTTCAGGTGTGAGGCAAGGCTGGGTTCTTGCACCAACACTTTTCAACACTTGCATGGATTGGATACTGGGTAGAGCTACTGTCCAAAGTCACTGTGGAGCAACTCTGGGCAATATCAAGGTTACAGACCTTGACTTTGCTGATGATGTTGCTGTTTTCTCTGAATCTCTGGAAACCCTAGTGGCGGCTCTTGATGCATTTAGCAATGAAGCAAAGCCCCTGGGACTAGAGGTCTCCTGGACCAAGACCAAGATCCAGGATTTTGGGGGCCTGGATGCTTGCGGTGAAAATATCGAAGTCACAGAGAGCTTTATATATCTCGGTATTGCAGTTCACGACTCTGGGCTGTTAGACCAGGAAGTCAGTAGACGGATTGGCCTGGCAGCAGGGGTCATGAAATCTCTCGACAAGAGTATTTAGAGATGCCGGTACCTATGCAGAAGGACCAAGTTACGTGTTTTCAAGGCCGTGATACTGCCAGTTTTACTTTATGGTAGTGAAACTTGGACGCTATCTTGTTCTCTGGAATCTCGTCTTGATGCCTTTTGTAACAGATCCCTGCGCCAGATTGGCGGGACCATGTGTCCAACCAACGGCTGCACCGTGAGACTGGTACAGGACCTGTTACTTGCACATGTATATACGCATATATATATATATATATATATATATATATATATATATATATATATATATATATATATATGCATATGTATATATTATATATATATATATATATATGCATATGTATATATTATATATATATATATATATATATATATATATATATGCATATGCATATGTATATATTATATATTATATATATATATGCATATGTATATATTATATATATATATATGCATATGTATATATTATATATATATATGCATATGTATATATTATATATATATATATGCATATGTATATATTATATATATATATGCATATGTATATATTATATATATATGCATATGTATATATTATATATATATATGCATATGTATATATTATATATATATATGCATATGTATATATTATATATATATATGCATATGTATATAGTGTATATATATATATATATATATATATATATATATATATATATGCATATGTATATAGTGTATATATATATATATGCATATGTATATTATATATATATATATATATATATGCATATGTATATTATATATATATATATATATATATATATATATATAATATGCATATGTATGTTTTATATATATATATATATATATATATATGCATATGTATATATTATATATTATACATATGCATATGTATATATATAATATATATATATAAATATATATAAATATGATATATATATATATGATATATATATATGATATATATATATATATGATATATATACATGTGCATATATATATATATGCATATGTATATTATATATATATGCATATGTATATTATATATATATGCATATGTATATTATATATATATGCATATGTATATTATATATATATGCATATGTATATATTATATATATATGCATATGTATATATTATATATATATGCATATGTATATATTATATATATATATATAATATACATATGCATATATATATATATTTATATATATATATGATATATATACATGTGCATATAAATACATATATATATATATATATATATGCATATGTATATTATATATATATGCATATGTATATTATATATATATGCATAAGTATATTATATATATGCATATGTATACATATATATATGCATATGTATATTATATATATATGCATATGTATATTATATATATATATGCATATGTATATATTATATATATAATATATACATATGCATATATGTATATATACATATGCATATATATATACATATGCATATATATATATCATGTATATTATATATATATATATATGCATATGTATATTACATATATATATGCATATGTATATTATATATATCTGCATATGTATATTATATATATCTGCATATGTATATTATATATATGCATATGTATATTATATATATGTATATATATATGAATATATGCATATGTATATATTATATGAATATATGCATATGTATATATTATATGAATATATGCATATGTATATATTATATGAATATATGCATATGTATATATTATATGAATATATGCATATGTATATATTATATGAATATATGCATATGTATATATTATAATATATGCATATGTATATATTATATGAATATATGCATATGTATATATTATATATATTTATGCATATGTATATATTATATATATTTATGCATATGTATATATTATATATATTTATGCATATGTATATATTATATATATTTATGCATATGTATATATTATATATATATATTTATGCATATGTATATATTATATATATATTTATGCATATGTATATATTATATATATATTTATGCATATGTATATATTATATATATTTATGCATATGTATATATTATATATATATTTATGCATATGTATATATTATATATATATTTATGCATATGTATATATTATATATATATTTATGCATATGTATATATTATATATATATTTATGCATATGTATATATTATATTCATATTTATGCATATGTATATATTATATATATTTATGCATATGTATATATCATATATATTTATGCATATGTATATATTATATATATATTATATATATGCATATGTATATATTATATATATATTATATATATGCATATGTATATATTATATATATATATATATGCATATGTATATATTATATATATATTATATATATATATATATATGCATATGTATATATTATATATATATATATATGTATATATATATATGCATATGTATGTATTATATATATGCATATGTATATATTATATATATTTATGCATATGTATATATTATATATATATATGCATATGTAAATATTATATATATATATATATTTATATATATAGGCATATGTTTATATTATATATTTATGAATATGTATATATTATATTTATGCATATGTATATATTATATATATATGCATATGTGTATATATAATATATATATGCATATGTATATATAATATATATATGCATATGAATATATTATATATATGCATATGTATATATTATATATATATCCATATGTATATATTATATATATATGCATATGTATATATTATATATATATGCATATGTATATATTATATATATATATGCATATGTATATATTATATATATATATGCATATGTATATATTATACATATATGCATATGTATATATATTATATATATGCATATGTATATATTATACATATATGCATATGTATATATTATATATATATGCATATGTTTATATTATATATATATGTTTATATAAGCATATATATATATGCTTATGCATATATTATGTATATATATATGCATATGTATATATTATGTATATATATATGCATATGTATATATTATGTATATATATATGCATGTGTATATATTATATATATGCATATGTATATATTATATATATATGCATATGTATATATTATGTATATATATGCATATGTATATATTATGTATATATATGCATATGTATATATATGTATATGTATATGTATATATTATGTATATAAAAGCAAATGTATATATTATATATACATATATGCATATGTATATATTATATATATACATATATGCATATTTATATATTATATATATACATATATGCATATGTATATATTATATATATACATATATGCATATGTATATATTATGTATCTACATATATGCATATGGATATATTATATATACATATATGCATATGTATATATTATATATATACATATATGCATATGTATATATTATATATATACATATATGCATATGTATATATCATATATATGCATATGTATATATTATATATATGTATATATATGCATATGTATATATTATATATATGTATATATATATATGCATATGTATATAATATATATATATGCATATGTATATATTATATATATGTATATATATGCATATGTATATATTATATATATGTATATATATGTATATGTATATATATGCATACGTATATATTATTTATATAAATATATATATGTATATTTATATATATATATGCATATGTGTATATTATATATATGTATATATGTATATTATATATATGTATGTATGACCATATATATATTATATATATAAATATATATATATGTATATATATAAATATATATATATGTATATATATGTATATATATAAATATATATATATGTATATATATGTATATATATGTATATATTATATATATGTATATATATGCATATGTATATATTATATATATGTATATATATGCATATGTATATATTATATATATGTATATATATGCATATGTATATATTATATACATGTATATATATATGCATATGTATATATTATATATATGTATATATATGCATATGTATATATTATATATATGTATATATATGTATATATATGCATATGTATATATTATATATATGTATATATATATGCATATGTATATATATGCATATGTATATATTAAATATATGTATATGTATATATATGTATATTTATATATATGCATATGTATATATTATTTATATAAATATATATATATATGTATATTTATATATATATGCATATATATATATATTATTTATATAAATATATATATATGTATATTTATATATATATATGCATATGTGTATATTATATATATGTATATATGTGCATATATATTTATTATCTCTATAAATATATATATGTATATATTATATATATATGTATATGTATATTATATATATATATATAGAAATATGTATATATTATATATATATGTATATGTATATATTATATATATATAGAAATATGTATATATTATATATATAGAAATATGTATAAATTATATATATATAGAAATATGTATATATATATATATATATAGAAATATGTATATATTATATATATAGTAATATGTATATATTATATATATAATAATATGTATATATTATATATATAGAAATATATATATTATATATATGTATATCTATATATTATATATATATATGTATATGTATATATTATAGATATATGCATATGTTTATATATATATATGCATATGTGTATATATATATATTTAAACCAATGCCGTCGGGGAAAATTAACAATAAATGGGGAAAATGCTGTGCCTATTTTCTCTATTTTTTGTGAAATGTCTGCCCATAGGAGGAGTCAATTAGTAGACCTTGTTACCGTACCGGATTTGAATTGGCGGGAAAACGTATTTTTTACTAGTGCTATGAATATCGATGGTGTTATTTTTATTGTAAACATTATAAATTTATAATGTTTTTTTAATATTAGTAACAGCAAAATAAGATAACGTAAAATATTTCGTAAATCAAAGAAGAGGTTGAACGGGCGAGACAGGCAGTACTCATAACTGGCTCATTGGTGACTTAGTACAAGTATAGCTATCTATGTCTAAACAATCAAACAAGTACTAACAGTGGGCATGGCACGTGTCTACCCGTCGTACCCGTCGGCAAGGGGATATATGCATATGTATATATCATATATATAAATATATATATGCATGTGTATATATTATATATACAAATATATATATATTTACATATGTATGCATATATATATATGCATATATATATTATATATAGATATAAATATAATATATATATGCATATGTATATATTATATATATAGATATAAATATATAAATATATATATATATATAAATATATATATAAATATTTATATATGCATATGTTTGTATGCATCTGGTTATAGATAACAAAGAGGCCAAGGGCCAGACCTATGACAAGATGGCACGACAAAATAATGAAATTTGGGGGCTAATACCGGAAGCAAAAATGCAAGACAACGTTGGAAAAGATTGGGAGAGGCCTACGTCCTGCAGTGGATTGACTCGGACTGTTGATGATTATGATGATATATATATATATATGCATATATATATATATGAAAAGAAAAACGGCCACAATAAGAAATGAATATAAATCGTAACGTTTCGAACTCTTCTCTAATAATAAACTGAAATGGATACATGGAGAGAATTTTAACAAAAATATATAGTGGCTGAGAGACAGAACGAACAAGAGCTGAATCAGGTCTCAGGAGGAGGGTCAAGGTCGAAGAGTCTGAGGGCGGCATTGCTAACAAATGAGGAGGTAAGGTCATCCAAGCCCCAATGACCAGCACACAAGTTAAAGTTAGGCATTTTTCTAATTAACAGAGATTCTAACATTTTTCCTTCATATGAATTAGCTGATTTATGAATTAACCCAATTGCCCCGTATGGCAAGAATAAATGCCATGCCCAATGTAATACAAGTTTATTTATTGTAATTACACACAGATAGCTCTACAAGTGCTTAGTCACCAAGGAGTCGGTTATTAGTACTATGTATCACCTGGTTATCGTTTTCCTCGACTTTTGAAAAGGGTCTTTTGCATTATTCCATTGTCTTAGATGTTATCGAGATTTAGATAACAATTTAATAATCATAACACCATTAACAATAATAACAGTATTGTTCTTTCTTTCTTTGTTGTATTTTTTTTGGCTATCAAGCCAATGGATCCTATTCATTCTATCAATCTATATAAGGTCATAAAGTTTTGTCTCTCTTAGAAAAGCAATTACTTTATGTATTATTTTTTCATCATCAGATAAAAGATTTGATGTAAAATCTTTATTTTTAACATTAAATAATTTATTATACGCTGTCGCTGGTTACCATAATTCTGACATGCTGTTAAGGTGTGGTCTATTGTTAGGTTGGAGTTGCATGTCTGGCATTGTGGAGGGTAGTTCTTTTCTATAGAGGGAGTGAGGTGCGTCAGTCTTGTAGCATTGACCCTTTAGGCGGACCAACACCACCTCCTCCCTTCTTTCCTGTGGGATGTCCCCCATGGTTCTATATTTAACCTGACTTTATTTGTCAGTTGCAGGTTGGTCCACTCCCTTTGCCACAGGAGATGTATGCTTGGTTTTATAAGATACACAAAACACCTGAGATCTGTACAAACTATATTAATGTCCAGATCGCCAGTTGACCCGGCTAATTTGTCAGCCTGTTGATTGCCATAGATACCAGAGTGTCCTGGTACCCATATTCACTTGATTGATTTGTTGGCACCATGTAACTTACGAATGATATGACCCAGCAGTTAATCTTTAGTGGTATCTAATGGTTTAATAGCTTTAAGTGAACTTAATGTATCTGAAAAATAACTTCTATCGTGGGTCGTCGATAGTGCAAAATCGATAGCTTTATCAATGGCAAAAAGTTCAGCAAGAAAGATCGATTTATGATTGGGCAGTCTGAACTTTAGTTCACAGTCGACCATACACCCGCACCCACACACTCATCTGTCTTGGAGCCGTCGGTATATATATGAAAAAAATGGAGATGTTTAACAAGGATCTCTCTGAACCTCAGGCGCCATGGCCTTCGCTGATGGAAGCCAGGCTTCCATGATAAAAAAGTTGGGGGGTTTCAAATGGTACTATGTTTGACTGAACCAGGGTATCAATGGCAAAGAGCTAGTGCCTCCATTGCCATAAGGGTGGCTCGGGTCTCGAGCCACCTTTGCAGCATAGGTCAGTGCTAACAGGCCGCGTCTTGAGTTGGAGGGGAGGTACTTCTGACTCCACCTCAAGACGCTCAATCCGTGTTATTTTTTAGGGCTCCAACACACACACGCAAACAAGCTTTCTGCACAGCATCCAAACCTTTCGGAATTGATTACGATGCCGAGCCATACACGATTGACCCATAATCTACTTTAGACCTAATCAGGGCTTTATATATTAGCAAAGATTTTCTATCAGCTCCCCATTTATTACCAGAAATGCACTTTAATAAAGTTAGTGTTCCTTGATATTTATTCTTTAACTGACCAATGTGGTCTTTACAATTAAGTCTACGATCAAAGAGTAAACAAAGATATCTAGCAGAATTTTGAATAGGTATTGAGTGATTGTCTAGAGTTAGCCTAATGTTAGGCTTCCTCCTATGTGAAAAAATTACCCCGATACTCTTTCTTGTGGAAAACTTAAAACCCCGCTGGAGGCCCCAGTTATGGATCATATCCAGTGCCAGTTGGATGCGATTTGCCGAGAATTCTGCATTACTGCTAGAATGCCATAATGCACAGTCATCAGTGTACAGTGAGTATTTAAGATTCCGAGGGGGAGCTGGTAAGATGTCATTTATCATACATATAAATAATGTTGGTGACAAGACACTTCCTTGCTGGACCCCATTTGCCTGGACAAAAATGTCCGAAAAAAGTGACATTGTCAGAAAACAATTTGACAGCAAAAGTTCTGTCAGAAATGGAATTTTGAATAAAGCAAGGCAAGTTTCCATGTAATCCAAAAGCATAAAGTTTTCCGAGTAGGCCATATCGCCTTGTCATGTCGTAGGCTTTCTCTATATCCAAAAATACTGAAATCAAATCATTTTTTTGGGCACTAGTCTCTTTTAATAGAGTTTGGCGTCCCTTTCGGACGTCAACTAGCAAATTACTGGAATTAAACAAAAACAATAGCCTACTGTTAACAATTCGTTCCGTGACCTTGCATAAGCCACTTGTCATGCAATTGGGCGGTAGGAGATGGCAAATCTGGGATTACCCCCTCCTTTCAATATGGGAATGATGTGGGCGAAGTGCCATGAGTTTGGAAAAGTGTGGCTTTTCCAAATTTCATTGTACACTTCTAGCAACTTAATCATGTCATCATGATTAAGATGCTTTATCATCTCATATCGAATCTCATCGGGGCCTGGGGATGTTCCTCTACAGGCTTCTAGGGCTCGGGTAAGCTAGGCTTCTATTGATGAAGAGACCAGTGATATGTCGATAAAGCTCAAATTACCGGTATTATCATCCATCCTCGTCGGACTACCATCGTTCAGGACCAGATTAGAATAATTAATCAACTTAACTACTTGCTCACCTCTACCATCCACCCACAGGGAACCCCATAACATATGATGAGCATTAAAATCACCTAAAATTACTTTAGTGACAGACTATCCTGAAGAGCAAAGAGTTCATCATAGGTTATCACATTATCAGGTGGACAATAAACTGAACATATAGTCAGATACGTGCCATTATTTTTTACTTTGTATGCGACAAACTCCATAGTAGAATCAATAGTTACTTCAGTAAAAGGGAGATTTTGGTGGATGTACATGGCGACTCCGCCTCCACCCCTACCCTCACGATCCTTCCGACACAAATGGTAGTTCCTCAGCGATACGACCTCGTCAGGGACGAGGTGTGTTAAGTGCGTTTCTTTGAGAATTATGATATCGGGAGCTTAGGACGAGGCTAATAATTTATGGTAATTTACTTTAGATCTAAGAATTCGACAGTTCCATTGTATAATGGTCGACGCGAAGATTACATTTTGGGGGTTCAGAAGTACCTTGTCCACCAGTTTTAATTTTCTTTTTATGGAGGGAGGCGCCTCCTCTCCCTCGCTTCCCGGGGACCTCTCACGGGATGGTTTGGAGACAGAAGCCTCCATGTCCTGCACCTCCTGGCGAGGGAGACGACTCTCTCGAGAAACCGATCGTGAGCCAGGCGAAGTCCTCACAGGAGTACCCCAGACGGGGAGGTGCGCTCCGGACTGTGATTCGGTATCAGCCTCCTTAGGATGATTATGCTGGGTTGATGTAGCCATTTCTTCGACCAATTTAGTCAATTGATATACTTTAATGTTTAATTATTTAACGGTTTGTTTGAGTTAAGCAATTTCTTTATCCTTAGCTGCAAGCTGTTGACTGACAGTACTTGCACTAAGGGTGAAGTTAGTTACTGCTGCAGCATAGGAAGTATCGGGTTTGTGTGTCAAACTTTCCACTTTCCTCTTAGCTTCAGTATAACTAACTTCATGTTTTCTCATATATGCTAATGTCCCAGTCTCCTTCATCAGGCTGCTGCACTCAGCAGAGACTGACTGATGGGGACCTCCGCAGTTAGCACATTTGGAAATCTGACTAGCACATGGTAATGGTTTCATAATACTTGTTATTTTATATGAATTTCCCTTTGGGACCCATGTATTGCATGCATTATGCTTCTCGATATAATGTTTTCTCTTGTGTTAAGTACATGTCTTAAATTGCTGTAGCAATATGTTGAATTTAATGGAAATTAGATGTAATTATATCGTCAACATTACATTTATATTCTATATATTCCTTTAGTGTTTCTCGTTAATTGATATTGCAGTGTACTGATAATGCATTTTTCCAGATTTAAAATCATTTTGTAAATTCAGCATAGTTTCTTTGATATATGTGTTAATAAGTTAGCTATGACAATTCATGGTTTCTTAGATTTGCCGGATTGATATATTGATACTGATATATTGTAATGATATATTGGGGTTAACGCCGACGGGGGCGCATGGTCGCATCCAGCCTTTGCTTCCAGCCACGAAATAACGTAAAATATTTTCGTAAATCAAAGAAAAGGGTAAGTCACCAATGAGCCAATTACGAGTACTGCCTGCCTCACCCGTTTACCCTTTTCTTTGATTTACGAAATGTTTTACGTTATCTTATTTTGCTGTTACTAATGTATGTTTTATAGTAATGATAATGTTTATAATAAAAATAACACCATAGATAGTCATAGCACTAGTAAAATGAACATTTTTCCCGCCAATTGAAATCACGTAAGGTCACAATGTTTACTAATTGACTTCTTTGTGGCTAAGCACTAGTAGAGCCATCTATGTGCAGAGACATAAAAAAATGAGCACAGCATTTTCCCCGGCGGCATTGGGATATATATACATATACATATACATATACATATGCATATACATATACATATACATATACATATACATACATACACGTGTGTGTATGTGTGTGTGAAGAGAGAGTGTTAAAAAGAGAAAGATAATTTTGTGTGTGTTTGAACGAGATAGGCAGAGAGAGAGAAAGAGAAAGCGAGAGAGAGAGAAAGAGAAAAAGAGAAAAAGAAAGAGAAAGAGAAAGAGAAAGAGAAAGAGAGAGAGAGAGAGAGAGAGAGAGAGAGAGAGAGAGAGAGAGAGAGAGAGAGAGAGAGAGAGAGAGAGAGAGAGAGATTTGATAACATTTATTTACAGAACAGTGTACATGCCCTGCAAAAAGCCAGGGTAAGATACCAAGGCATCTATCCAAACTGGCTGTCCTTCTATTTTTGTAGAGGGCCATCAGTCAAACATTAGTGTTACATACATGCCTGAGGGGCTGTGCTATTATCACTGTATTAAAATATCATCTGGCAGGTAAAAAAACGTTTATATCACTAATCATGTCAAAGACATGACCAGTGTCTATAACAAAGTTAATATAATCAACAAGTGCTAATCTGTGAACAGTACTACTTGATCGATAGGATGCAGTCTTTATGCAACAGAGTAAATAATGAGTGAGATTATGCGACTTGGGTGCCTTGCACAGTTTGCAGTGGTAGGGAGAGAGAGAGAGAGAGAGAGAGAGAGAGAGAGAAAGGAAGAGAGAAAGAAAGAGTGAAAGAAAGAGAGAAAGAAAGAGAAAGAGAGAGAAAGAGAGAGAGAGAGAGAGAGAGAGAGAGAGAGAGAGAGAGAGAGAGAGAGAGAGAGAGAGAGAGAGAGAGAGAGAGAGAGAGAGAGACCGAGAGAGAGAGAGAGAGAGAGGTATGTGTCTGTTTATTTTTCTGTGTAGTGTGTGTATGTGTGAGTGTGTGTATATGTTTACGCCTTTGTGTTTGTGCATAAAAGCATGAATGGTCGAAGCATTCGAAAGTGCTAGACGTTTCCGTCCGTATTGGGGGAATAGGCTAAAAATAGCCACTTCACGAAGACATGACTCCAAGCCTCGGGGCTGCACTTGGCATCCGTTCGCCACAGGTACAGCGTCTGCCTCTCTGTGAACATTAGACAGTGTCCGTTTCCGTCAGCTGAGAGAAGTTAAGGAATTTCCAATAAGGCGCCAAAAGACCATATTTGAGTTGGTGAAACCTATTTTGCGTGGGGTCAGAATGCCTAAGCTCGAGTTTATTAAGTCAGCTTCCGAGGACAAGAAACATGCAGAGGATGTCGAGGCCGTCAGAGCCCATGGAGGCAAGCTATACACTGGTGACGACGAAGGAAAAGTCAAGGTAAGGTGGTCGTATGAAATATTTCCAACTTTCAAATAATTGCGTAGACTGATATGAAAAAAGCCAAAATCACCAAGGGAAGTATCCACGGGTAAGCATACAATTACTTGTATACGAAAGCGCGCGCGCACACACACACACACACACACACACACACACACACACACACACACGCGTGCACGACAGTTTAGGGTGTTTCAATAAATCCGACTTTTTCAGAATCATTCAGCAAGTGGCTAAACAGGCGCCTACTATGCTTAAATGACGACATGCAAAATATTAGACAAATCAAAAAAATATCTACTATTCGCAATTTTTGATTAAAGTATAATACCATTTCCGGCGCTGGGATGAGGTGCGGCGGCCTCAGCCGGCCTGGCTGTGACCCGCATGACCCACGGAAGGGCATTTCGGTTCATTCGACATTATGGCAGAATCAAACATAGGGTAACTTAGGTCATTGCGAATGATTCCTGGGGACTTCCGTAAAGATTCCCAGTCACTATGCATTTCCATATAAACTTGTCCTACCTTAATCATGCACATTACTCGCTCGCCTTTATTGTGGTGACGATCTCGTCACCACACTTCCGAGTGATCCATTGCTTCCTTGTACTTTTGCATCATAGCAATCTATATCTTCCTTGAGGATTTCTCGGGGTTGTTTCTTTGCCTTGGCACTTCGACGTGGTTTGCGCAGTGCCGATACACGTATACTGAAAGAGTTTGGTACCATTAATGTTTTGCCACCTAGACCACTGACGAAGAGTGACATTCTTGCTTGATACTGTGCCTTAAAAGGACAAGGTAACCAGACACTAAAAGGATGCTCAAAGATAGCTTGCCATGCAATAATTTGACTATTACGGAATCTCAGATTTTATCCAAGTTGCAGGCAGAAATTGATGTGCTGTATAGCAAATTCGGCATTAAAACAATATCGCCCTGGTATATTAAAGAAAAAATAAAGAAAATAAAGAAAGAGTACTACGACTCCATCCGAAATGTAACACTGAAGACAAAATTCTCGAAAACCTGGATTGTGTCATTCAAGGCAAAGAAACAACCCCGAGAAATCCTCAAGGAAGATATAGATTGCTATGAGGCAAAAGTACAAGGAAGCAATGGATCACTCGGAAGTGTTGATTATCAGGCGCAAAGACGGGAATTTAACAGACTGAAATGGAAGCAGACCAACAATGCAGAAGTCCCATTTAAATGCAACAGTGAAGATATTGCAGAAATGTCTTTTGCCAGTTGGTGTCAGGTGGCTGGGATTTTTTTGTTCCCTCCTACACATCTGTCTGACCATTGACACCATACTGACCAAGCTGGGAGGAGTTTGTGATGGTGATTTGCCCAATAAATCCAAGATTGGAATAAAGAACAACACCATAAAGTGTCTGAAAGCACTGATTTTGCAAAAGTTCATTTCATGTGCTGGCGTTCTGCTGTGAACAGCAATGGAATGATTCTTTTCAGAACTGCTATTGAAACTTCAAGGAGGTATGCCAGGATTGGCTGTGAACTTAGCTTTCCTAGCAGCTACTTCTCGTCCATCAACAGGCATCTGTATAATGCAGATGGTACACTTCTTCCCTTGGCTGTTGATCATGACTACGTCGATGAAGTAGCAAAGATCTTGAAAAGAGGAATTCGTGAAAAATGGCCATACACACCAGCCCTATTCAAAAATAAGGAGAAGCACAATTTCACT
>NC_061824.1:14240621-14255621 GCF_019202785.1 Penaeus chinensis
TAAAAAATAAATCTTAGTAAAGAATTTAACAGCTAATTGCTCTGTATACAAAGATATATATATATACATATATACATACATATATACATACATACATATATCTACATATATAATAGATACATAGATAGATATATAAGCAAGTAAATAGATAGACATTTGAAAGAATATATATTTGTGTATATACATATATCTATATCTATTATCTATATATATATATACACATATATACACACGCACGCATAGATGTATATGTATATATATGAAAAATATATATGTACATCCAGAAATGTATTAGCATTGCTTTTCGCTTTATTAGTGAAAGTCTACCTGCAATGGCGCATTATCTAACGGTTATCATTAACACATCTCTAGTCACTGGTGATTTCCCATCGCTTTGGAAACATGGCATAATAACACCAGTTTTTAAATCCAGAGACACAGACGAAGTCAATAACTATCGCCCTATTACCATATTACCTATACTATCTAAAGTTCTTCGAAAAATCGTAGCAGACCAATTGACAGTATTTCTGGAGACAAATGACCTACTATCCAAATCACAACATGGTTTCAGAAGAAAGCTGTCTACTGAAACAGCATTTTTACAGATCACAAATGAAATCTATGAGAACATAGACAACAATCAAATAAACTTGCTTACACTGTTCGATTTATCCAAGGTTTTTGACAGTGTCAACCACGAAATCCTCCTTAGTAAATTAATATGTCACAACATCGATGCATACTGGTTCAGAAGTTTTCTAAGTAACAAACCAATCAGTCAAGATTCACGAGAAAATATCAACAAAACAGATAATATCTTTCAGTGTTCCATAAGGATCTATGTTAGGCCCAATCCTATTTACAACATTCGTAAATTACATCACCCATAGCCCAAAATTGCCTTCCTATTCAATACGCCGCTGATTCACAATTTCTACCCAGTGATTCGGTAAACAACTTAGGTGAACTAATAAAAAAGAGTCAGGAGACATTGACACTGATAAAAGGATACTTTGACACAAATGGCTTCAAGCTAAATCCAGATAAAACACAAAAGTCGCCAAAATTCCAGTAAACACATAAAATTTGAAGACAGCTACATAAGCCCGAGCACTTCTGTGACAAATCTAGGCGCACCCATTGACAGTTTCATGACATTTGAGAACCATGTCGACAACATCCATAGGAAAGTAATGGGCACACCAATTTACCCACGACACATAAAAACTAGATCCCTGCTGAAACTAGGATATCCGTTATACAAACACTAGTTCTCAGTATAATTAATTATTAAATACCTGGGGCACAACAAGCAAAGGTCACATTTAGAAAATCCAGAAATTATAGAACTTTGCTGCGAGAGTAGCGCTTGCTAACGTAAATAAGTATGGCCACATTACCCCACATATAAACAAACTAAATTGGCTAAAAGTACGAAACAAATGTAACTGAAACCTGCGTACTCATTCAAAAAATAATCCAAGGGTTTTATCCAAATTGGCTATTAACCCTTCCAAACGTAGGTAACACGACCTGTGTCCATACAAGACAGGCTAACTCTTTACACATCAAAAGATCCCGCACAGTTATAGGGGCACGACAGACACTAACACGTGAACCCATGATTTGGAACAAATTACCAAATAATATCAGAAATATCAGAAACTCTAATACATTTAAAAAGAAATTGAACGAAAATCTCTTAAATCACCAATGACAACAGGTTTCAGTACATACGAATAGACATGACTTATATGTACTGACATTAATTCTAAGTGTATCTTATATTCACATGTACTGTAAAATAACTTTCTTTGTAATAAGAATAACCATTGTAACTAATAGAATAAAGTATTTTGAATTTGAATTTGAAAATGAATATACATATGTATATATAGACATAGAAATGTATATGAATAGATAAACATACATACATATATATATATATACATTCACAAAAATATATATGTACATATATAGTTATATACATATAAATAAGTAAATATCTATATCTATATATTTATATCTATATATATGTATATATACACACTTTTTTATCAACAGCCATTTATTACTTTATACACACATATATACACACATATATATATATATACATATACATGTGTGTATGTTTGTATATGTGTGTTTGTGTGTGTGTATATGTACATATATGTATATATACACACACACATCTATCTATCTATCTATCTATCTATATACACATATAAATAAATGTATTTGTGCATACAGATAAATATTCATATATATGTAAATCTATAACACACACATATATATATATATATATATATATATATATATATATATATATATATATATGTGTGTGTGTGTGTGTGTGTGTGTGTGTGTGTGTGTGTGTGTGTATTATTGTTATCATTTTCATTATCATTAAGAGAATCCCTGAGCGGGCACGAGGGAATACCAGAGGCTGCTTCGATCCCCCGATGATCAAACATATATGAAAGGAGTTTTATATGTATTAATCCCGACTTCTGAAAGAATACCGATAGGAAACAAATTCCATACTTTAGACATAGAAGGGAAATTGGTTGAGGAAAAAATTGGCTTGAAATCTGTTCGCGTTCACTCGCCAACTCTGACACGTTTGGCGAACTTGCACATATAGAACAGGCAACGCACTCTGAAGAGGATGTTCATTATTGTTAACAGTTTTCAAAAATAAGGTCAGGGCCCCAACCTTTAGACGATGTTCAAGTCACGCATTAAGGCTACGTAATAGAAACTTGATCCAGAAGCTTTAGATGAGTCTGAGAAGCCAACTTCCAAATTGAACAGAAATACTCAGAGAGAGGCAAAATAAAAGAGAAAAACTGTTTAAAACTATCTTATCGTCATTGGAAATGGATCTAGATTTCCTCAATAATCCAACCCTCTGGGAAATAAGAGAGGAAGCTGCTCTCATATGACCCTCAAGAGTCAATTTAGAATCTAAAATTACACCAAGAAATTTTAATGCCTTTACTGAGCTGATGACTTGGCTGTCAATGGTGATATCAGGATGTGGTGGCTTGCAGGTTCTTGAACGGCAAAAAATTATGCAATTGGTTTTAGCAGAATTTCTTTTCATTCGCCAACACTTGTACCAACAAGAGATCTGCTCCAAATCAACATTCAGTTGAGTGACAGCATCTACTTTGAAAGTCAGGAGTGCAGTAAAATACGTGTTAACAGCATAAGCCATGAGAATGGAAGAAATCATATCACTATGCTATAAAAGACAAAACGAACATTGCCTCGGGGAACTCCTGACTTGACATGATTCAAAACACTAAAATACTCATCAATAGCAACATGTTGCCTGTCTCATAAAAAGTCAGATAAAATATTGTAAAATGGGTCATTGATTCCTACAGCCCTGAGTTTAAAAAGGAGAGCCTTATGGTTGACTACAACAAAGGCAGAGGAAAAGTTTAAGGAACAAGCCTTGTCTCTGACTCTGGGTCTAGTAAAGCCTGAACATGAGGCACAAAATTCAGAAGCGCATCACAGGTACGAAGCTCTTTCCTAAGACCAAACTGAGTGGTTGCCAGAAATTTATGGTCATTAAAGAAAGAGGAGAGACGTTTGGCAATCAACCTTTCAAACACATGTTGCTATAAAATAGGTGTGATTGGCCTATACTCTTTTGGCGAGTTGCCTGATGATCCTTTTCGGATTGGCGTAAAATTAATAACAGCAAGCAAAATGGGAAAAGAGCTTTTTCTAGTTGGAATACGAAATATAACTGCCACTTGTGGTAATGATTTAGCAATATTCTTTAAAAACAGGGGGATAGGGCTTGAGGATCTCTACCAACATAAGAATCTAGTTCTAACAATAAGCTGCATAGCTCAGATGACCTAAATGCAAAAGATATTATTTTAGGTGCTCTAAAACAAGTATGGGATAGAATTACTTCGTTACTACTCTGTTTGCCTGAAGAGAAATTGGGAAATATTTCAGTTTTCTCTGATGGATGAGGTACTAGGGAAAATATCGGAAGATTAGCCAAACAAAGCAGACTTCAATTATGAGCTTGGGATGTACTTGTAAGAACCTCCTTCAGATGATTATTATAATCTATTCCTGCAACTCTGTAGACCTGTTCAGCATTTCTACGAGCGTGACAGTAATTATCCCAAGAAATATCAGAATGAGTAGAGGACCATAATTTACAAGCGGTTTGGTTATTTCGCAGAGCCGGTCGCATTCTCAGTAAACCATGATTTGTCTCTGGAGCGTGATTGATAATCTAAATAATGTCAGTAAGTATGGCGGTAAGAGATGACACAGGGCAATGTGCCTTGTAAATATCCCTCCAATTACATGGTAGATATATCATTTTTAACATGGTCCCAACTGCTGCTGCGTGATTCTAGGTAGACCTTATGCGACAGTGTTAAATCAGACAAGAGTGGTTATAGGCAGAATGCCCATGACAGTCTGCTGGCGATATGAAATTGAGCCAATGTGAATGGTGGGCATTAAAATCGGCAAAAAAACAGAGGATGCTCTCCTATCTGACTCTTGCATGTTTGCCAGAGAAAGCAATACACAATCATATATGGAGTCATCTAAATCAGGGTTTCTATAAATTGCGAATATGTATGAGTAATTTGAGCAAAATTTCAGTAACATAAGTAAATTTCTGGAATAAGTAACTTCGATATGTGCCGGTATTCAGAGACAAGTGTTTCCGAACATAGTGAAACGCTGAGACAGACATAGCCCTTAATATTTGTATAAACAACTCCGAATATTCCCCGAGAACAATAAAAATAGCAAAGCAATAAAATAACAACAATAATAAAAAGTAACAACTAAGATAAGTCCACTGTTATAGTACCCATAAAAAGAGAATATACAAGACTGAAATAAAGTAGTCAGCCTGGAGGTGCAGTCTCTCCAGGCAAGGCTATACAGCTTATGTGTATATATATATATATATATATATATATATATATATATATATATATATATATATATATATATGCCTGTATGTATGTATATATGTATATATATATCACTAAATATGTATGTATGTATGGATATATGTATATTTATATATATGTGTGTGTGTATTTGTATGGATATAAAATATGTATATACATACATATATACACACATGTATATACATACATATGTGTGTATATACATATATACACACATACACATATATAAATATATACATATATATATATATATATATATATACATATACACACACACACACACACATATATAAATATATACATATAAATATATATATATAAATAAATATATATGTGTGTGTGTGTGTGTGTGCATACATACATGCATACATACATACATACATACATACATACATACATACATACATACATACATACATACATACATACACACTCACACACACACACACACACACACACACACACATATATGTGTGTGTATGAATTATTTCTGTATATGTGACAATTTTGGTGCGATATTTTGCGGTAAAGCTGATATGAAATTTAGTGTCTACTGTACTAAATGATATGGAATTTATTAATGTTTGTAAAATATTTTGGTTATACTGAGCAGGAATAATAGAAGATATATATATATATTTTAATTTATGGGAATAAGGTCATTATTATTATTACCATTTCTTGATTACTCAAAATGTAATTGTCAAATCTTCACGCAATAGCCTACATTACACGGGTATGTATACTATGTTTCTTATGCAATTTATATTACAAGCCAGTTGAAAGTCATAGACACAAAATGTGACACCAAAGAAAACTATAATAAGAAAAGACTGACAAAGTAAAGGTAAACTAGTATTCTTACCCCACAGTGGGTACTCCCAGAATCGTGCATATTATTAATAACTACACACACACATATATATATATATATATATATATATATTTATATATACAAAAAATGTGTAATTTTTGAGTTATACAGACGGTGTATGGCCGGTCATTTTGGGATTTTCCATACCATTTTTGTATGATTTCAGTCTTGTATTCATACCACAGGCCTTCAGATTTTTATGTCACTCCTTCCGCTTAAAGGCATCAAAGATATCCTAGCCACTGTCACCTGAAGAAACGAACCTCATCCAGCTGAAAATTGCGCCCTGGGCTGATGCATGATGAAGCCAGTGCTAATTCAAGGAAGCAAACTCGTATTTGGACGTTACACAGGGAGATTCATTTATTTGTCATCCGTGTTGTGATATTAGAATTAACCCAATAAAATAAGATAATGCTAGCATTTTCCAATGAAAATATATCAAAATTAATATTATATGACAAAAAATCGAAATACAATTTGAAAGAAACAAACAAATTACCACATAACGTAGGGCTGGAAATGTACTAATCAGTAACTAGACCTTATCATTCGTGGTCAAAATGCACTTTTCTTCGGAAAGTGCTTATGCAGTTGATTCTACAATATCAAAAACACAACCTTGTTTTCTTTTCCAGTTTTACAGATTAAAAAAACAAAAAAAACAAACAAGAAAGCCTTCAAATTTTCTACTTCACATTTTCCAATTTGTCACGTGAGGGAACATGATGTCTTTATGGAGAAAACAACCAATGTTATGACTTTTGGGGAATGGGTTATAAAAACTGGGGGGGGGGGGGGATATTACCTACCGTAGGGGAGCTTCGAGGGCTTAAGAGTTTGTGGTAATTTTAAAGGCGCATTTTTGACGAGAAACAAAAGCAAGCTATGGTTTGATGTGGTTAACTTCGCCTTGCCGAATTCATCAAAAAAAATCCCAACACCTAGCTTTCTTTGAATATAAACAAATTACAAATTGACTCCTTCCCCTTCGTAGGGGGTGACAAGTAATCGTGTATGAAATTCACGAATTTACCGAGGGGGAAATCTTTTCCTGACCTTGGGTTTGCATTCACTGAAGATAAATGAAATAAGAATCTAAGGATGTGAGAATCTCAAAGGTTAAGATGAACTAGAAAAAAATCGTCTGCTCATTTCAATGGGATGGTATCTACTATTCACAGCAAAAATAGGCTGTTTATAATGAAAATAACATAGTCAAATATAAACGCCCTTCGGACATTCCCGGTATGGCCATAATGCGGTTATAAATAGCTAGTATTTATCTTCTAGAGAATAATAAACCTATTAATATACTCCAGTTCGCCCTTTTGATCGGCACAACTTGGCACTTTGTTATTTCATCTTTTGGTGACAAAATATGTAAATTATCAAGAGCATTTCACCGTAATCATTCATTCATGTCTGCCATGTTGTCGGTTTGTTTACTATTGCGGTGTCATGAAACTGTCATGAAGCTTCCTCTACGAACCAAACCAAGATCTCTGACAAAGTAGTCCCGTCAAAAACAGGATTGAGCAAGACGAGATATCTTGCCGTCTAAAAAGCGCCTCAAGATAATTACATGCTTTATTTATGAACTGCCTGCCACATGCTCCCCTTCAAAGGGATGGATAGTTCCATTTTCATGAAGCCAAAACTAATTCTCCGCAACAATACGACTACGTCTGTATTGTATCACTTCCTGCAAATACCGGTTTTATTTCCGTTGAAACTTTACAACTACTACAGTATTTGTCCAACTCTCCTAAAAACAACAGTAGTAATAATAATAATAACAATAATATTTACTATCAGTACAAAAAAAATAATTAAAATAATGGTTATGTGAAAATTGTAATTAACAAAGAAAATGAATTATAATTAGTGGAAATTTAAGTATAGAATGCTTAATATGAAACAAAGAAACGTGTAATTAACAGAGAAAAAGGTGAAGAACTCTTGTCGAGTAGTGCGACGAAGGGGCAGGACAGCTGCCCTTAGCCCATCGTGGCCACGAAGAAGCGAGCGCGACGCGGGTAAGCTGACAGGTCGGCCGGGTGCAGCTGGGGCCTGGTGGAGAGACCATACCTGATGTTAGTATAGCAAACTGGACAGGTCTCAAAGAGGCTTAACACGCAAATTAGATACATTATTGTGTCATTATTATTAAGTATTACAAAAATGTCAGTTTTTTTTTAAAGGACACCTGGTTTGATAACGTTTTTGAAACTACTTTAAAGTCGTCAATTTGTATTTAAGAGAGACCTTTTCGTATGAATCTGCAAGAAGCGACTTTCAATTTCCAATCAAGACTATTTGTGATTGGGCAGGAGGTATTAATTTCTTGGTATTTAAATAATGAGTCAGGCCAGATAGGAGGGCCAGGGAAAACTGATGAAATTGATGAAACAATATTTGGTAAAAAAAAAAAAAAAAAAAAAAAAAAATATATACACACACACACACACACACACACACACACACACACACACACACACATATATATATATATATGTATATATATATATGAAGGTCAGTGGGTTTTTGGAGGAGTATGCTGCAAAAGTAAGATTTTTTTCATACCTATGCAGATGCGTGACTTTTTTACATTGCTAAAGTAACTAACGAGCGTATCCACCCAGAGAGGCCAAAGTACTCCGCTTCGGCAGGAGGAAATACCACCTCGTGGGTTACTTTAGCTAGGGCCATATTCGTGATGACCTTCCCAGAAACTAACATGCGTTTTTTTCACTTCCTCCCCACTGCAGCTCATCTGTACTCTCCATATTGACTGTACGTGGGTATGTTGCAAATATTTTCTATAACGAAATTGATGTCACTTGGCACGAAGTGCTAATGATGGGGGGTACAGGGGGTGGGGCTTGTTCCCCCACTGTCTAGGGAAGAAATAAAAGGTAGTTAAGGTTAGGTTTGGATTTTTGGGTTCGCATGATACCACCGTTTACGTACATGCGACTTATCTGTTTTTATTATAATTGTGTTGTTCGAAATTTCTGAAAATGGACTTTTTGCGCATATCGTTTTGAGTTTGTTTATTTGGGAGCTATTTTCTTTTGTGTTCATCGGACAAAGTTTGGCTTGGGTTTTCGAAAAATCTACTTTTCTGTTGTTTCGGAACACAAAGTTTGAAAAATTTACTTTTTAACGTTTCATAAATCACTTTCTTCAATTTCCGCAGGTTTCTGTTGACATCCAGTGCCATCTATTGCCCCCCCCCCCCTTCAATCCCCGGTTTCCCACGCATCCCCCAAGATCGTTCGGTAGAGGAAATATATATATATATATATATATATATATATATATATATATATATATAAATGGTTTTGGCACTTAGTCTCTGGAAGGAGCGTCGCTCTCGGTAACAATTACCAAAATCGCAGTAGGGCTACCGTGAATATATAAATGCTTTATCATTGTCCATATGTGTGCAGCGTCAATGGAAATAAGTCAAAACTTGGTGATGGCGCATCTACATTCGAATAGCAGAGCGAGAAAATACATGTTTGCTTGTTTCAAACGCAAGCAAGTGATAGCTGGATCGTTCCATGAATGGTGATTATCAAGAGGGAAAGATCCGAATCCCAATGCATGTGCTTTAGGTTAGATGATATTGAAAAATATATATATACTTTACATCATCTTGATATGGCTACTAGCTAATAAAGTGACTTGAATATATTATTTTCGTCAGATCTAACCAATGATTCTATAAATAGGAAATATGCTACGTTATAATAATTTTAGAATATTAAAGGGCTCAAGAGATTATCCTTACTACAAATAATAAGGATAGTAATAATAATGATGCTAATAACAATGATAACATCATTAATAATATCAATAGCAATAATAATAACAAAACAACAACAACAACAACAATAGAAATAATGATAATAACAATGATAACAACAACAATAATAGCGATAAAGCGCCACCTCCAGGGCGAGAAGGAGAAACAAAGGGAAAGAAAAGTAACGATAAAGATACAAATATTAATCATAATAATCCAATATGTGATATATGTATTTTATTTTTCGATCTATCTTGGTAGATAAAAGTGATAGGTAATGTAATGGTGATAATTTGGATATTGTAGCGTATTACTGGAATATTAATATGATTACAATAAGAGCATGGTTGATGAGGAAAAGCACTATACACTAACGAAATTAGTATTAGCAGTAGTAATGATATTCATCATGAAAAAAGTAATAATAATTCTGATACGATGATAATGTTAACAACAATAAAATTAATGATATGAATAATAGTAATAACAGCAATATAGTTACAATAATAACGATGTTGATAACTAATCATTAACAATGATGCTGTTGATAATGAGATTATCAACATCGTAATAGTATCGACGATCTCCATAATACAGATAATGATTTTTTTTATAATACTGATAATAATGATAATGACTAAAATGATTGTTATGGTAATAGTAAGAGCAACTATCATTACTTTTGTCATAATTTTCATAATAGTAACGAAAGTGTTGATAATAAGATGGCAATGATAACAAAAATGATAATTATAATAATCATGTTCATATTGATAAAAAGCAAGAACAACAACGACAGCAACATCAAAATTAATCATAGCATTTTGCAATCATTACAATAATTTAAAAAAATATAAAGAATATACTAATTGCAATGATTATGATAATTGCAACAATTATAGTACTAATAATGATAATAATATTGTTCATGCGGATGAATAATAAGAACAACAAAAACAGCAATATTAAGATTAATCTTGGCATTAAAATTAATCAGTATTAATGATGGAAAATAATTAGGCAAAACGAAGGAAAGGGAGAAATACACACAAGAGAAAATGAAAATTAAGCAAGAATTGGAATAAATCCAAAAAAGGAAAGGGGGTAAAGGAAAAACGGTTAAAAGACAAGGATGAGAAACAGAAAGAAGGAATGGAAGACAAATAAGCTGATAAGTGTATTATAGTTGCATACGCAGATAGATAAGTAAGTAGACAATAAGACAGATAGATAAATGCCCTGCGTTCCTTTGGGCACTTCAACGCTACGAAATGCAGTTTCAACGGAACGGCCTGCGGCGCGATACTTGTCTTCTTCGAGTGGTGCACAAACGCTACGGTCCCGAGGTGCACAAGGGATATTTTTGAGTTTGGATTCTGCCATATAGACTTTTAAGATCAACTGAATGATTGTAGGCATTTCTTGATTTGTATTTTATTACATATTCAACTAAGCAAAGGATGCTAAACGTGAAGAAACACGAGACCATGATTCTTGACTCGCAAGCCTAGCTTCTGAACTATTGATGAAAAATAAGCTTAGTCAAGAAAAAAAAAAAAAAGTACCATAAATAAAAGCCATAGGAAATGTGTTTTAAGCACAGAATTTAAAACAATTAATTCATTCATTTGAGATTTGCGAAGTCTAGCTTCGGTCTGTGTCAACTATTTATGGCTGTCTCATTTTGTTCTCTGCCCTTAGATGCTTACCGTGGTGGCCGGATTGCCAGAAGGCGCTCCTGCCGCCACGATGTAAGCATGCGGCATAACCTTTACCGGCCCAGGGCTGTTGCGGGGGATCCCTGTCTCAGAAAAGTTAATTATGAAAATAGTAAAAAATATAAAATATGAAATGACTATGACACAATAATGATGATGATAGTAACAATAACTATAATGATGTTAATAGGAGTAACAACAACAATAAAGTAACAATGATAAGGGTGTCGTTGATAATAAAAACTAACTAAAGTGTTAACGATACCTGCTAATATCACAATGGTAATAATAGTAATACAGTTAATGACGATAACATTAATAGCAATCACATTCATAAGAAAAACATTGATCATATTAATGATAATTATTTTGATAAGTAAATCATTAATGATCATGATAGAACGAAGCTTATAATGAAAATGAAATTGTCATTCTAATAATAACAACAAAAATGGCAATAATGATGATAATAATATGAAAATGACAATACAATAGTAAGAACAACAACAACAGCAACAAGAAAAATAATTATGGAAGTTAAAGTATTAATGAGGAAACAAACATCAGGTCGAAAAAGAACAAAGCAAAACGGAGGAAACGGAATTATTTTATCTTGTTTGGGAACTTCCGAATAAGGTTGAAACATGAGATATGACTCGCAGCTTAATTTGCATGACAGACTAATCAGATTATTCCAATGTAAAGAGAAAACAAGCGAAAAAGACCATAACAGAAATCAGTGGCGCTCACGTGGAAGCTTTTTCACTTGGCTTGGAAGGGATTCGATCTGGTCTTCCTCGTGGGAAGCGGCAACCATATCCATTCCCCCACAGCATTCCATTGGAAATTTACAGCTAATTGTTTATTTAAATTCAATATTTCTCACATTAGTTATTAATCAATTTAATTTATTTGTGCGCGCGATAAAATAATCTGCAATCGCTTTTATCTTTAAACATGCTGAAGAAATTCCCCTATTAATATATCATTTTACTTTTATTTTAAAACTATTTCAGTTGATACCTATCACTTTTCTTCGAAACCTACTACCACTCAGAATAAAATCACAGACAGGCCCATGCTGGCGCACAGGCCTGTCTGTAAATGGGACCTTAAAAACTGCAGAGGCCGTGACGTGGGAAGCAATAGTCATCAGGAAGGGCTGAAGTTTTACGCGTGGAATAGAAGGAAGGATGGGAAAGCCATATATGTGGAGTTCAAAGTACAGCGCTATATCTTCTGCACATGATAATCTCTCTCTCTCTCGTTTTCTTCTTCCCTTCGCTTTCTCCTCCATTTCTTTTTCAATATTCTCTCTCTCTACCTATCAATTTATCTATATATCTTTCTCTTCTCTGTCTCATCTCTGATCGTTTCATGATCAAGGGTAGACAAAGAAATTCACAGACTAGGATTTAGTTAACACACAAGTACACACACACACACACACACATACGCGCGCGCGCGCGCGTGTGTGTGTGTGTATGTGTACTTATATAGAAGATAGGTAGATAAATATGTATATAGATATGTACATACATCACACACACACACACACATATATATATATATATATATATATATATATATATATATATATCTGCCAATCAATCTATATATATTATATATATGTATTTAATATATTATATATATGTATTATATATATATATATATATATATATATATATATATAGAGAGAGAGAGAGAGAGAGAGAGATTTATATACATATAGGTATGTGTATATCTATTTCTATATATATCTGTCTGTTTAACTATTCGTGTATCTATCTAACTATTCGTCTATCTATCTATCTATCTTACTATTCGTCTATCTATCTATCTATATACATGCATTTACACACACACACACACACACACACATGTATGCCTATGGATATGTATATGTGTATATGTATGAATATATATTCACATACATATAAATGTAAATATGTGTGTACACACACACACACACACACACACACACACACACACACACACACACACACACACACACACACACATATATATATATATATACATATATATATATACACACATATACACACATGTTTGCATTCATTACATATCTATATCTATATGTACATATATATATATATATATTTATATATATATGTACATATAGATATAGAAATGTAAGAAATGTAAACATGTATATATATATATATATATATATATATATATATATATATATATACATATATATTTACACATAATATGTATATATATACATATATATATATATTTACACATAATATGTATATATATATATATATATATATATATATATACATATTATGTATAAATATATATATTTACACATAATATGTGTGTATGTATATATATATATATATATATAACATATACAATAAGTAATATATATATATAATGTATAATAGGTAATATATAATACATTCTTAACAAATCTCGACACTTACTTTGGTGGAGAAGTTGGGTTCTGGGCCAGCGCAAACGCTAAGGAAAAGAGGCCAATACCGCGCTTGGACTTGCGGCTCTGTGGCGCACTTCCTCTTGTTGCGGACGCCTTTACTTCTCTTACGTCAACCAAGTTCAGTGACCCAGCAGGAGACGAAGGCAGTGGGAACAGCCTGCATCTTTTAAGCCACTTGGCCCTATTCACCAAAGAAACTAAATGAATATGACACACTTAAATAAAATGCATATACCAACAATGGCTAAGTACATAATGAAAATGTCCCCACTTTGAAGCCACCCCGAGAATGACTTGCCTGAGATGCTCCTGCAAGTCTTCGTGAAAGAATACAACCTCTGGATTCAAGTCACTCAGCGCCCAAGCATCGGTGTCTGAAAATTGAAATCAGAAACTCATTTTGCTGATTACCTTCTAGACCACCTACGTGTAGTATGTGGTTGCAAACGGTGATATCACATAATTTCTGTCATAGTAGTGTAAAAAAAAATAATTTCCCATAGTTGTTTCACTTCCCTTCCTAGCGCACAACGTATTTTGAGCAAAGAATCATTTATAATTTTTTTTTTGTAATGAAACTATTTTTTCCCTCGTTTATAGAATTGTTTGAGAATTTTTATTCCTGCCATATCAAATGTAAAATGTTTCTTAATACACTAAAAAGTGTCCCAACTATCATATTTCGAGTTTTATACTTGCGCTATTAACACCGCAAGAAGCAAATGAGTATCAATGGGGTCGCTCCCTTGAACCTCAGAAGTGCCTATTTACCTTTTCTTTTCGTGCTATCATCGATGCGGTGTTTGACGAACTACTTGGCACCACGTTGACATCCTGTTTTACTGTATTAGTAGCTATTCAACATAAAAACAAACATGTGTTTAGGCTTGAATGTTGATCTTTAATATGTATTCTGAATAAAATCTAATATAGTGTTCTTTTTCTCGATGGCCGCCACTGCGTCTTAGCAGGAGTAACTTTCCATTTACAGTCTGATATGAGGTTCCAGTTCAGTAATCACAAGTAGTGCTCCTAACGCATTTCCCCGTGGTTGCTTCTGCTTATCATTTTATAAGGTATGAGTGCACTGTGAGCAACTAATAGTTTTTCATAATGACATTTCCTTTTCCTACTCCTCCTCATCCTCATAA
>NC_061824.1:14283121-14290621 GCF_019202785.1 Penaeus chinensis
AACGGCATCAAGACGAGATTCCAAAGCACAAAATAATGTCTAGGTTTCACTACCGTATAGTAAAACTATACGGTAGTCAGGACCTTGAAGACGTGTAGCTTGGTCCTTCTGCACAGGTACCGACATCTCCAAGTACTCTTGTCGAAAGATTTCATGACCTCAGCTGCGAGGCCTATCCATCTACCGACTAACTGGTCTGACAGCCCGGAGTCATGAACTGCATTACCGAGGTATATAAAGTTCTCTGTAACCCCGATGTTCTCACTACATGCACATAACGACTGAACAGGATCTCCAAGCAAGCCCCCAAAATCCTGGATCTTGGTCTTGGTCCAGGAGACCTCTAGCCCTAGGAGCTTCACGTCATTGCTAAATGCACCAAGAGCCGCCACTAGGATTTCCAGAGACTCAGAAAGAATAGCAAGATCATCAGCAAAATCAAGGTCTGTAACCTTGATATTGCCCAGACTTGCTCCAGTGACTTTGGACAGTAGCTCTACCCAATATCCAGTCCATGCAAGTGTTGAAACTACAGGGAACTAACAGGGAAGAAGCTCAACTGGCCCCCACCACACTTTGCAGTACCTTCATTGCCAATATGCAGGCTTGCTATTTATCCAATAATCCATGTTGGAATTCCTCTCAGTCTCAAGATCTCCCAGATTGACTCGCGATGCACGGTATCAAACGCCTTCTTGAGGTCGATGTATACTGCAAGCAAACCATTCCCGACCTCACGTCGGCGTTCTACAGTGACTCGAAGCGCCAGGATACAGTCTATTGTGGACTGGATCCAAATTGCACCGGCCTCTTTTACCTCAGCAGGTAGTCTCTGATACGTCTCAGAAGGATGTGAGCGAGAACCTTGCCTGGTATACTGAGCAGTGGAATGCCTCGGTGATTGCTTCAGTCCCACTGATCCCCTGTCCCCTTCCAGAGGGATGAAAACACCCCTCATCAGGTCAGGGGGAATGGTACCAGTCTGCCAGATGGCAGACCAGACAGCATGCAAACCCCTTGCCATAGGTTCTCCACCAGCCTTTAACAGTTCAGCTGGGATGCCGCAGATACCCACTGCTTTACCACTCTTCAGCTTGGAGATCACCCCCCTGACTTCATTCAGGGAGGGTGGATCCTCACTAATGGGTGGGTCTGGCAAAGGAATTACGACACTACCCGCATCCAAGCTAATTGTTGGGGGATGAACCTGGTACAACTGCTCGAAATACTAAGCCCAATGCACCTACACCCCATCGGGATCTGAAATTATCTGGCCACTTGCTGAGCGGACTGAAGTCACCTGTGAGGAGGGCTTTGAGGTCAGCTTTCTTTGGGCTTGGTAGGCAGGACAAAGGTCATTTACTAGGAAATGGCTTTCGACCTCCTTTACAAGATTCCTGATAAACTGTTCCTTGTCCCTTCTTAGCAGGGACCTAGTCCTGCGCACCAAGGAATGATGCGAATCGCAATCTCCAGACAATTGAGTCATGTGACAGACATCTGTGGCAACCAGTGTCTCCTGCAAGATGAAATTCTGTCTTGCTCTTTGGCATTCACCAATCCTGGGCTGCTTCGAGCACTTCATGCTTGAAGGCGTCCCACAGAAGAACAGGGTCCGTCAGGCCCCTGAGTGCTGCAAAGACAAGTGATAGCCTCAGCAAACTCCCAGGCATGCTCACTCCTTCAAACTGTCTACATGAAATGCCTAAGGGGTTCATTGGAACGACGGGGGTTCTGAAGTGGATTAGAGAATAGCCACAACTAGTCTATGATCAGTTCCACAGAACTTGGCACTCCGATACACCCTGCAGTTCTGGAGAATCCTCCAAGGAGTGCCAATGAGGACGTGGTCGATCTCCTTGGCCACATTTCCTGTATCGCTGTATCAAGTCCAACAATGCGGGTCAGAACGCTGATACCAAAACCCAGAAATCCTCCATTTATGGGACCTAGCAAAGTCCCAGAAAAGGAGGCTATTCTCACTGCCAGCATCAGCTCCTGAGCCATAGGGATCGACAGACATCTCATGGCTAGCTCGGTTGATTGATTGATTATTTAAGATTATCTGCCGCGTCAACAGCTAAGCGGGGAACACCTTGTTAGATTGAAATGTTAAAATATTTAAGACGTTACAAATCTATCAATAAATGTCTAGTGAATAACAATAAATATCATATAAAAAATCAAAGCATAAATATTATGCTCTCAATGTATAAAATCATTGCATGAACATTATGCATAATCAAATTTTATTGAAAATAAAATCTAAGGAAACTAATAAGACCTATGTCACAATCCTCCCTCAATACATTTTTCTGTGTATATGGAGGAGACAAGTACATACGTCTTTGGTCTGAGAATGTTACATGTGCGACCTTAATGGCTTTTGGCATCCCTCACACCAGCTCGATTGCAGCAGATACTGCATTGAAGTCACCCAGAATAATACGAATATCTCGCCGAGGACAGCTGTTAATCACAGATGCAGATCTGGCATAAAATATCTCTTTCACATGAAGTTCATAAACATCAGTAGGAACATATACAGCAATAAGAGCCATGAGGCCAAATGTAAGCTTCATCAACTGGAGTGACTTCTACTTCCGAGGGTTGAAGTCCCAGCAGTCGCCAACCCAGTAGGACCCACAACCTGCCTTACTTGCTAGGTAAAACGGATGTTTGGCCTAGTTATATATATAAATACATACATGTATATACAAATATATATACATATATATACGATATATATATATATATATATATGAATACATATCCATATATTTATATATATGAATACATATAAATATACATATACATACACATCTAAATATATACATATATCCACATATCATCATCAAGGGGCTAACGCCGACGGGAGCGCATGGCTGCATCCAGCCTTCGTTTCCAGCCACGAGGGCCCCTCATAGCAAGTCTTCAAACAGGCCCTCGGTCCATCCCTAACTCCTTGCGAAAGGTCTGGTCGAGCTGCCCAAACCATGTCCTCATAGGTCATCCCACGGGCCTCCTCCACCCAGGATTGTCTCGCAGAGAGACAACCTGATGGGCAGGGTTATCCACAGGGAAACGAGCTAGGTGCCCATATAGCCTGAATTGGCAATCCCGGATTATGCAAGTAACAGGTCTCATGCCAGTCTCACAGTGTAGCCGTCTGTTGGCCACATGGTCCAGCCAACTGTACCCCATGATCCAGCAAAGAGATTTATTACAGAAAGCAACAAGACAAAACTCCAAGGCACTAGATAGCATCCGGGTTTCGCTTCCTTAGAATACCGATATCTCCAAATGCTCTTATTTATCGAGTTTATGGCTCCTGCTGCCAGACCAATCCGTCTACCGACAACCCAGAGATATGGACTACGCTACCAAGGTATGCAAACCTCTCTGTGACTTCGACATCCTCACTGCAAGCATGGATCGACTGAACAGGTTCCCCTAACAGGCCCCTAAAGTCCTGAATCTTGGTCTTGGTCCAGGAAACCTCTAAGCCCAAAGGTTTTGCCTCATTGCTAAATACATCAAGAGCTGCCACCAGTGATTCGCAGAGACTCAGATAGGATAGCAACATCATTGGTAAAGTCAAGGTCTGAGACTTTGATATTGCCCAGTGTTGCTCCACACTGACTTTGAATAGTAGCTCTGCCTATTATCCAGTCCATGCAGGTGTTGAAGTGTTGGTGCAAGGATGCAGCCTTGCCTCACCCCGGAATTAACAGGGAAGAAGTTCAACAGGCCCCCACCACACTTTACAGCACTTTTAGTACTAGTATATAAGCTTACTATTAGGGCAATAATCCGTGTTGGAATTCTGAGTAGTGTAATGCCACGATAGTTGCTACAGTTCCAACGATCCCCATTCCCCTTTCAGAGAGGGATGACCATGCCAGGAATAATGGTACCAGATTGCCAGATGGAAGTCAAAACTGCATGCAAGTCCCTTGCCATAGGTTCACCCCCAGCCTTAAGCAGTTCAGCAAATATATCACATATGCCTGTGGATTTCCTGCTCTTTAGAAAGTGCCATCCTAACCTCAGTTAGGGAAGGAGGTTCCTTACCAATAGGTGGGTTTGGCACAGGTATTGTGATACCACTTGCATCCAAACTAACTGCTGGAGGGTCTACCTGGTACAGCTGCTCAAAATACTCAGCCCAACGTTCACAAACCCCTGAGTGGACTGCATTTATCTGCGAGGAGGGCTCAGAGTTCAGTTTTTTCAGGGCTTGGTAGGCAGGGCGAAGGTCAGTTACCAAGAATTGGCATTCAACCTCCTCCGCAAGATTGCTGATGAACTGTTCCTTGTCCCTTCTCGACAGTGTCCGAGCCCTATGCTCCAAATACCGACACAAGTCCTGAATGCCATTCAGCCAAGCCATGCAATATGCTACAGTGGCCTCCAATGTTTCTAGGGAGATGAAATTCTGCCTTGCCCTGAGGTGTATGTCGATGGACTCCTGCACTGCTTCGAGTGTTTTGTGCTTGAAGGACTCCCACAGAGCAACTGGGTCCATCAGGTTTTCAAGTTCTGTGAATGCATCAGACTACCGTGGCGAACTGACAGGCACACTCCTCCCTCAGTCTGTCCAAGTGAAACACCCTGAAGTGGCCACTGGAGGGACGAGGAGTTTTCAAGTGGACCTGTAGGGTAGCCACTACCAGCCTATGGTCAGTGCCACAGAACTCAGCACTCCGGTAAACCCTGCAATTCTGAAGGATCCTCCACTGAGTGCTGACAAGAATGTGTTCTCCTTAGCAACAGTACTTGTATCACTATACCATGCCAGCTATGCAGGTTGGAACAGTGACACCAGGAGCCAGAAATCCTCAATCTCTGGTACCTAGCATAGTCCCAGAGAAGAAAGTATTCTCGCTGCTGCGATCAGCTCACGTGCCATGGGGGTTGACAGACATCCCATAGCCAGCTGGATCACAGCCAGATACTGCACTGAAGTCGCCCAGAACAATGCGAATGTCTTGCTGAGGACAATTATCTGTCACGGATGTGAGTTTGATGTAGAACGTTTCTTTCACATCGAGTTTGCAAACATTGGTAGGAGTGTATACAGCAATAAGAGACTCTAAGTCAAAAGCATGCTTCAGTCTCAATGCCATAATACACTCATCAACCGCTGTTACCTCAACTACCGAGGGTTGAAGTCGGCTTGAGATGGTTATGGCTACTCCTTGGAGGTGATGACCATTGCCACAGCCTGACCAGTAGTAGATGTACCTACCCATACTGATCATGCCACTGCCAGGTCTTCTCACCTCAGAGAGGGCAGCCACTTCAACTCCCAACCACTCCAGTTCCCTCAATAGCAGAGGACCGGATGTTCCAAGCGCCTACCTGGATAACTCGCCTGAGGTTAAGCCTTGGGCGGTCGCTCTGGGTGGATGCCACCTCTGCCACCCCCACTGACGCTGCCCCAAATAAAGGGGGTTGGCATGCTGTGGGGCCCAACATCCACCTGTGGGGTTCCCTTAGGTTTTGCGCCACAGTCCTCATACTGGGTTGGCACCTGCCATGGTGCCGGCAGGACAAGTAACTCTAGTTCGCATCCTGCATCCCAACATTAGCCTTCCCAACGGGATCCACAGCCCACCTCACTTGCTGGGTGGGAGGGACAACACCCCTCTCCACAGCATATCCATTCATTCTAGACATTGCCAGGAGGGCTGGCAAGGCAACCCATTAATCCCAGGGTGGCTGATGGACACGAGTTGGTACAGCGCCAGGGAATGTTTACACACCAGTGGGCCATGGCTCCGTACCTCTTGGGCCTCCTGCTGCTCAGAGATCGGCCTCAGTTTAGCCTGGGACCAGAAAGTGCCCAGTTTCCATGGCCGGAAACGAGGAGGCACTGCACTGATGGAGAGGCTGTGAACTGGCAGGGGAGGCTTATGCAGAGCTGCTCCCTTTTTCGCACTAGGCTATCCAGTGGTGGCAGCTGCAAGCGAGAAGACATGCAAGTGTGGAGAGGCCTAGGTTGGATCAATGAGGAGCCTAGGCCTTGAGTGGAAGGAGAGTCAAAACTCAGAGATGCAGAGTAGGCTGTCTATTTTTATGAACAATATGAATATATATGCACACCCGCACACACACACACACCCGCGCACACACACACACACACACACACACACACATATATATGTGTGTGTGTGTGTGTGTGTGTTTGTGTGTTAATATGTATATATATACACATATTGTTATATATATGTATATATATGTGTGTACATGCATATATATATATATATATATATATATATATATATACATATATATATATATATATATATATATATATATATATATATATATAACAATATGTATATATATACATATAAACACACAATCACATATCTATATGTACATATAAATATATAAATGTATTCATTTATTTATTTATTTATTTATATGCAAAAATTGAATGAGTAAGAGAGGTGTCGTACGTAGGTCAGTGATAATAAGTGGTAAAAATTACGAGTGGGAAGTGATCTGTGATAGTGCTACATAAGGGAGGAAGGTTCATGAATATAAAGAGCTTATATTCCAACCAAAATAGAAATAATAATTCCTCCAAACGTGTCACAAGTCTATAAAATTCAATATTGGACCGTGCATACGTGGACCTTTTAAACTAAAAGGGGTACCAGAAAGTGGCAACTATGAATACTAGGTTCCATTGCCATGCTAAATAAGTTCATAAGGTCCCAGTGCTAATGGAGAGTGCCATGGTAGATAAAAACAGCGGTAAAAAAAGATAACAATCACCCCCCCTCCACACAAGGAAAGGAACACCAAATTACGAAATCATTAGAAAATGACAAGCATCACCTGTGCCCATACCCGCAGGACGCCGAGTAACTATAATACCCTTGCTAAATCACAAGAGTATTATAGTTCCCTCAAGTAGATTTGCTAAGGAACAGTCAGACCGCCAGTATGTAAATACAGTACATCACAAAATCACGTAAGTTTAAATATGGTTACCTTGAAGCGACAAATATATTAGCCACTCGACAGAAGATCTTCCAGATAAACTATGCAATAACAAAGCGTAATTCATGCCATGGTACCCCAGTCAAGTGCCAGACGCTGGTAGGCTTAGCAACTGCTTGGGAATGCAACACCTCTCCGAAAAACTGCCAGATACAAAATCACCTTTCTAACTTCCTCTGACCCTAAGCCCTATCCAGACCCATTCCATCATCATCTTAAATCCTCCTCTCCCACATCATCCGCCTCCTTCCCTCAACCCCTCTGCTGCAAGCCTACAATTTATGTACATTATAATACATGGGCTCATGATAATGGAGTGTGTATATGCGTTCAAACAGACACTGTTCAAACGTTTGTGCACGAGTATGAGAACGTATGCAAGGAAGTGCGCAGGTGTATGCGTGTTTGTGTGTATGTATCCATGTGTGTGTGTATACAAGAGAAGCAATACACATGCACGTCTAAACTTATATACAGGCATAT
>NC_061824.1:14313121-14315621 GCF_019202785.1 Penaeus chinensis
TATACAACACCCACACACACCCCCACATACCACACACACACACACACTACACACACTACACCCACCCACACATACCATCACACACACACACTCCACACACAACACAACCACACCACACCACACACACACCAACACACACACCACACATACACACCACACACACACACACTCACACACACACACACCACACACACCACACCACACACACACCCACACACACCACACACACACACTCACACACACACACACACACCCCCCACCCCCCCCACCCCCCCCCCCCCCCCCCTCCCCCCCCCACCCCCCCCCCCCCCTCCCCCCCCCCCCCAAACCACCCATCCCCCCCCCCCCCCCCCCCACCCCCCCCCCCCCCCCCCCCCCCCCCCCCCCCACCCCCCATCCCACCTCCACCCCCCCCCCACACCCCCCCCCACCCCCCCCCCCCCCACCACCCCCACCCCCCCCCCCCCCACCCCCCCCCCCCCCACCCCCCCCCCCCCCACACCTCAAAAAACAAACACAACCGCCACCACCACCCAAAACCCCCAAACCCCCACACAAAAACCCAACCCACCCACAAACCCCCAAAACCCCCATCACCACACCCCAATGAGCCAACCAACACATTTCCATCACATTACACCTTTAATACGATATCCAGCACAGCAACAACTGTTTTAAAAATTTTTAAAAAAAAAACAATTAAATGTTTTTAAAAAAAATTTTGTTTCAAAATTTTCAACATCAGCCTGTTGGTGCCATCAAATAAACATGTTGCCATCACAGGTGTACCTGTATTTATTCAGTTTTCCCTTTTGGGGGTTTTACTAAAAAGCACAAAGCTGCAGGTATTCTTGCCTGTGTCCATGGACATGCCCCAAATGTTCACATGCACAAAGAAATGACTATACTACTGTTTTTTAGATTATAATTGTAAACTTCTTAAATCTTGGCAGGATGAAACTTGCATAGCAGGTCTTAGAACAGCTCTTGTGGAAAAAAGTTCAGCCCATGCCAGTGATTCAACAAACCAAATGTTGCGGGAAATCCTAAGTAATGAGAGTAAGCATGTGGGATTTTTGATATCGGAGAGAGTGATCAACCTTCCACCACAGTTTTCCCTGCCAGTGTTTGAGAGCTTAGGGTAAGTGAGTGTTAATGTAAGAACTGGTGATAATGATCAGAATTTTTTTTGTATTAGTGCTTTTGAAAATGAGCCAATAATAAATTTCTTGTGGAATGTGATAAAAAAATGTATTCTTACTTTACTTTTCTGTCTATATACCAAGAATCTTGCCAGTTACTAAAACTTCATGTGTATTAAGTAACACTCTCGTCAACAGAAAGGAAGTAGAAGAGGCAAAAAAGAAGAAAATGCCATACAACTTCTCCTATCTTCTGTTGATTTCAAAAGTATATAAAACTGAAAAGAAGAAGAAAAAGAAGGTGATAGAGACAGAGATATGGAGCAATGCAGAAGAGGAGATTATGTCAGAGGTAAGTACCAATTATAAGCAGATTTATGTTAGTCTGTATTCTTTAATATTTCATTGCAAATTTTGTGGATGAAGTGTTTTTATGAACATTCTTGAAATTGGTTTCATGAAAACCTTCATAGCATCTTATATACTCTTTGTCCTGAGCACACAAGCCTAGAACAGTTCAATTAAATGAAAAACTACTAAATTTAACCCAATGCCGCCAGGGAAATTGAACAAAAAAATGGGGAAAATGCTGTGCCTATTTTCTATAATTTTTGTGAAATGTCTGCCAATAGATGGCTCTGCTAGTGCTTAGCCACAAAGGAGTCAATTAGTAGACCTTGTGACCGTACCTGATTTGAATTGGATGGAAAAACATATTTTTTACTTGTGCTATGAATATTGATGGTGTTATTTTTATTATAAACATTATAATTATTATAATGTTTTTTAACATTAGTAACAGCAAAATAAGATAACGTAAAATATTTTGTAATTCAAAGAAAAGGGTGAACGGGCGAGACAGGCAGTACTCGTAATTGGCTCATTGGTGACTTTGTTGAAGTGTAGCCATATATGTGTAAAAACAATCAAACAAGTTCTCACTGTGGGCACAGCACGTGTCTACACGTCGTACCCGTCGGCAAGGGGTTAAAAAACAACATTGGTTTCTTGTGAATGCTATCCATTTTATGACAAGTTTTCACCATCTCATGATATTTTTTTGTTTATCCACAGGAATGTATTGACAACTTCGAGTATCCAGTAAAGGGAGACACAGGCATGTCTGGAGAATGGGATGAGGATGATGAACAATACACCCCTTACCGACGAGTGCTCATCCTAGATGCTAGCCGCATGCCCGAGATTATTGTGAAAGTGAAAGATGCCATTTATTGAATTGTTGGTTATTGAAATAGGAATGAATTCAGAAATACAGATTAAAATCATGTAAAGCAAATTTTCATTTTCCTGTCCCATATTATTTCTTTTCAGACAAATACCACTGTGATATTATAAAA
>NC_061824.1:14320621-14340621 GCF_019202785.1 Penaeus chinensis
TCCATTGTTAGATCTTGGTTGTAATCAAAGTCATCTCCTGTGGCAAAGTGAATTGGTTGCAGCTCAGCCGATTCCTTGATGGGCAGGAATGCGTGATGATAGTTTGCTGAGCTGCTTGTATGAGAGAACTGTCTGGCGAGTGCATTAGCAATGTCTCTAGGTGAATCGATATTCTTGCCCTTTTCAATGATGTCATTTATTTTGAATGATGTTTTTTTCTTATTGATTTTATTGATTGTGGACCAAACCTCTGATATTTTGGTATTGCTATTTATTGTAGAGACAAAGCTCCGCCAGGAGTCTCTTTTTGCTTGTCTAATTACTCTACGAGCCCTAGCTCTTGCTTGTTTGTAATTGCAAAAGTTCTCATTTGTGATGTTATTTTGGAAAAGCCTGTAGGCCTTATTGCGTCGGCACAGCGCCCTGCGGCAATCTGGTGTCCACCATGGAACTCTATGCTTAACGCTATCTGTCGAAGTTTTAGGAATGGATAGCAAAGCTGCTTCTATAATCGAATTCTGAATATTGTTTACTTTATCATTAATGGTTTCTCCAACAAGTTCGAGCTTGACGCTCCTTGTGAAGGCGACCCAGTCTGCTCTTTTTACGTTAAATTTAGGCGCTGAAGGCGTTCTCACTGTGTCGCATGAATATTCAATCAAAATAGGAAGATGATCGCTTCCCAACGAGTCGTCAATGGTGTGCCACAGGCACTTGGCTGCTATTGATGAAGAGAACAGTGATAAGTCAATAAAGCTCAAATTACCGGTATTATCGTCCACCCGCATTCAGAAGGACTAAATCAGACTCGTTAATCAGCTTAACTACTTGCTAACCTCTACCAATCCACCCGTAGGGAACCCCATACCGTATGATGAGCATTGAAATCACCTAGAATTACTTTATTTTGTGGCAGACGTTCCTGAAGAGCAAAAAGCTCATCATAGATTATCACTTTATCAGGCGACTAAAAACTGAACATATAGCTAGATACGTGCCATTAAATTTTACTTTGCATGCGACAAACTCCAAAGTAGAATCAATAGTCACTTCTGTAATAGGGAGGTTTTGGTGGATGTACATGGCGACTCCGCCTCCACCCCTACCCTCACGATCCTTCCGACATAAATGGTAGTTCCTGAGCGATACGACCTCGTCAGAGACGAGGTTTGTCAAATGAGTTTCTTGGAGAACTATGATATCGGGAGCATAGGACGAGGCTAATAATTTAAGGTCATTTACTATAGATCTAATACTTCGACAGTTCCATTGTATAATGGTTGACGCGGTGATTACGTTTTATGGGGTTTGGAAGTGCCTTGTCTACCAGTTTTTATTTTCTTTTTATGGGAGGGAGGCGCCTCCTCTCCCTCGCTTCCCGGGAACCTCTCACGGGATGGTTTGGTGACAGAAGCCTCCATGTCCTGCACCTCCTGGCGAGGGAGACGACTGACAGACTGCGACCTGCTTCTCTCTCGAGAAACCGATCGCGAGCCAGACGAAGTCCTCACAGGAGTAGCCCGGACGGGAAGGTGCGCTCCGGACTGTGATTCGGTGTCAGCCTTCTTAATATGTTTAGGCTGGGTTGATGCAGCCATTTGATCGACCAATTTTGTCAGTTGATAAACTTTAATATTTAAATCTTTAACGGTTTGTTTGAGTTCGGCAATTTCCTTATCCTTAGCTGCAAGCTGTTGACTGACATCACTTGTACTAGGGGTGTTGCTAGTTACCGCTGCAGCATAGGAGTCCAGTTTTCGTTTGCACATTCCCGTCCTTCTTGGTTATACAATGAACGTCCACTACGTCTTGGTCCTTCATGCTCTCAAGAATTTCACTTTCTTCCATCGTCCTCAAATCCCTGTGAAAGATTACTCCCTTACAGGTATTTGGGCCAATAGGAATAGTTACTTTTACTCGAAGATCATGAATTTGCATCAGCTTAAGTAAATCCTTAATCTGGGAGTTGTATTGTACTTTTACAAGGAGGCTTCCATCTCGCAATTTTTAGACAAAATCAAAATCGCCGTCCACTTGACCATCAAGGACCTTTTTGATGATAAAGGGGTTCACGTCCAAAAGCGACTGATTTTCATTCACGCATTTTACATTCGCGAACCTTGCATTCTGGGTGGGGATTTTGAAAAGTGGTCTTCTCGTCTTGTCATTAGTCGGGGTTCCGTTGTTTGTCATCAGATTAGTCGTAGAAGGGTCTTTAGTCACCCCTCCTCCTTGAGGAGGAGAAGGGGTAGCCGGGGTGTCACTCATCCTGGGTATCGGACCAGGTCCGACCCCTTTCCTCAAAAACGTAGTCCTGAAGGGACAAAAACCTCTTAGCTTTTGTTATCAACCTAACAGCAATAGCTAAGAGAGTAAAGCAGTTTTTCGTCCTCTACCCCCCCAGTGGAAGCCTGATTGCGTTCTCCAGTACCACAGAGGGATCGAGTTATGTGTGGGACACTTCCTTACCGCCGAACTTGCCTAGGCGAAGGACGGTAATTCAATGCCCACCCTCCAAGCGAATACGGGAGTTCACGAGGAACTCCGGTAGGCTCAGGAAAGTCACATTAAAAGGAAAAGAAATCAGGACTAAAGAAAAAGTGCGCCCAAATGACGCCCCAGACTACTGGGCCTCCCTACCCAGGGGTCAAAGCCACAAGGGCTACCCTGGTGTAGAAGAGAGTTGCGGGTCTGGGGTGGGGTGCTGACTACTACTACTGTAGCCTCGTGTCACCTGGAAAAACAAAGCACTGAAGGTGCTGGCAAAGCACAACAAATGTTCTGCAATTACAGGATTTTACTTTACTTCAATTTACGTTAAGAAAAACTCAGAAACAACAATGTCAAACGAGACAAGAGGCCCCGGGCTCCAGGGTAGCTCAAGTGGCACAACACTTATTAGTTTGTTGCTACTGCGTTGGACAAGGTGTTCTTTCTTCTTCTTTGTTGGATTTCTTGGCTATCAACCAGCGGCATGTGGCCAAGGTTATTAAGCCAATGGATCCTATTTAGTCTATCAATCTATATAAGGTCATAAAGTTTTGTCTCCCTTAAAAAAGTGATTACTCTACTTACTATTTTTTCATTGTCTGATAAAAGGTTTGTTGTTGTCAGGGGTAAGTTTTTAATTCTGAAATAATTGTTTAGTGTTTGTCTATGGATTTGGTAATGGCGGCAGGATATTAGGATGTGGTTATTGTGAGAAGGTTTGTGCAATGGGGGCACTGTGGAGGGAATCTTTTTTCTAGGTATGGAGTGAGGTGGGTTATCCTTGTGGCGTTGAGTCGTAGGCGTGCCACAAGGTGTTGACTCAACAAAGTCTGAAACACGAGTGTGATAGCACTACTTTTCTTTTCTTTCTTTGTTGGATTTCTTGGCTATCAACCAGCGGCATGTGGCCAAGGTTATTAAGCAATGGATCCTATTTATTCTATCAATCTATATAAGGTCATAAAGTTTTGTCTCCCTTAAAAAAAGTGATTACTTTACTAATGATTTTTTCATCATCTGATGAGATGTTTATTAATGTGAATTCTTTGTTTTTCATTCTAAGGTAATTTTTTAATGGTTGTCTATGGTAGTTTGGGCAGATTGTTAGCAGGTGATTAATGGTGAGGATGGTGGTGCATTGAGGTCACTGTTTTTTTTCAATATAGGGAGTGAGGTGGGTAATTTTGGTGGCATTGACCCTGAGGCGGGCCAAGACCACCTCCTCCCTTCTTTCCTTCCTGTGGGCTGTGTCCCACAGTTCTATGGTTGGTTTTAATTTGTTTGTGAGTTGGAGGTTGGTCCACTCACTTTGCCGCAGGAGATGTATTTTTGCTTTTATAAGAGAAACAAAACACCTGAGATCTGTACGAACTATGGTAGTGTCCAGATCGCCAGTTGACCCGGCTGATTTGTCAGCCTGTTTATTACCATGGATACCAGAGTGACCTGGTACCCATATTAGCTTGATTGATTTGTTGGCACCGTGTAACTTACGAATGATATTACCCAGCAATTCATTTTTTGTGGTTTCTAAGGATTTAATAGCTTTAAGTGAACTTAATGAATCTGAAAAAATAACTGTTCTATCGTGGGTCGTCGATAGTGCAAAACCAATGGCTTTATCAATGGCAAAAAGTTCAGCAAGAAAAATCGATGTATGATTGGGCAGTCTGAACTTTAGTTCACATTCAGTCGACCATACACCCGTACCCACACACTCATCTGTCTTGGAGCCGTCGGTATATATATGAAAAAAGGGAGATGTTTAACAAGGATTTCTCTGAACCTCTGGCGTACCTCACCCTCCGGCGCCATGGCCTTGGCTGATGGAAGCCAGGATTCCATGATAGAAAAATTGGGTGTTTCCCATGGCGCTATATTTGACTTAACCAGGGTATCGATGATAAAGAGATCTATACCGACTTTCTCGACAAGGTCGTGGAGTCTCGTGGCAAAGGGCCTAGAGCCTCCATTGCCATTAGGGTGGCTCGGGTCTCGAGCCACCTTTGCGGCATAGGTCAGTGCTAACTGGCCGCGTCTGAGTCGGAGGGGAGGTACTCCTGACTCCACCTCAAGACGCTCGATCCGAGTACATTTTAGGGCTCCAAGACACACACGCAAACAAGCATTCTGCACAGCATCCAAACCTTTCAAACTTGTTTTCGATGCCGAGCCATACACGATTGACCCATAGTCTACTTTAGACCGAATCAGGGCTTTATATACCATTAGCAAAGACTGTCTATCAGCTCCCCATTTATTACCAGAAATGCACTTTAATAAATTTAGTGCTCTTTGACATTTATTCTTTAACTGACCAATGTGGTCTTTCCAACTGAATCTACTATCAAAAAGTAGCCCAAGAAATCTTGCAGAATTTTGAATAGGTATTGGATGGTTGTCTAGAGTTAGCCTGGTGTTCGGCTTTCTCCTACGTGAAAAAAATTACCCCAATACTCTTTCTAATGGAAAACTTAAAACCCCACTGGAGGGCCCAGTTATGAGTCATATCCAGTGCCAATTGGATGTGATTTGCTGAGAATTCTGCATTATTGCTGGAATGCCATAATGCACAATCATCAGCGTACAGTGAGTATTTAAGATTCCGAGGAGGAGCTGGTAAGATATCATTGATCATACATATAAATAATGTTGGTGACAAGACACTTCTTTGTGGGACCCCGTTTGCCTGGACAAAAATGTCCGAAAATGTGACATTGCCAGACAATAATTTGACTGAAAACGTTCTGTCAGAAATGATTTTTTTAATAAAACAAGGCAAGTTTCCACGTAATCCGAAAGCATAAAGTTTTCTGAGTAGGCCATATCGCCATGTCATGTCGTAGGCTTTTTCTATATCTAAAAATACTGAAATCAAAAAATCTTTTTTGGCAATTGCCTCTTGGATATGACTGTCCAGCTTTACTAGTTGATCGAGAGTTTGGCGTCCCTTTCGGAAACCGCACTGCTCGTCAACTAGTAAATTACTGGAATTTAAGAAATGCAATAGCCTACTGTTAACAATTCGTTCCATGACCTTGCATAAGCAACTTGTCAACGCAATTGGGCGGTAGGAGATGGCAAATCTGGGATTACCCCCTCCTTTCAATATGGGAATGATGTGGGCGAAGTGCCATGAGTTTGGAAAAGTGTGGCTTTTCCAAATTTCATTGTACACTTCTAGCAACTTAATCATGGCATCATGATTAAGATACTTTATCATCTCATATCGAATCTCATCGGGGCCTGGGGATGTTCCTCTACAGGCTTCTAGGGCTCGGACAAGCTCATCCATTGTTAGATCTTGGTTGTAATCAAAGTCATCTCCTGTGGCAAAGTGAATTGGTTGCAGCTCAGCCGATTCCTTGATGGGCAGGAATGCGTGATGATAGTTTGCTGAGCTGCTTGTATGAGAGAACTGTCTGGCGAGTGCATTAGCAATGTCTCTAGGTGAATCGATATTCTTGCCCTTTTCAATGATGTCATTTATTTTGAATGATGTTTTTTTCTTATTGATTTTATTGATTGTGGACCAAACCTCTGATATTTTGGTATTGCTATTTATTGTAGAGACAAAGCTCCGCCAGGAGTCTCTTTTTGCTTGTCTAATTACTCTACGAGCCCTAGCTCTTGCTTGTTTGTAATTGCAAAAGTTCTCATTTGTGATGTTATTTTGGAAAAGCCTGTAGGCCTTATTGCGTCGGCACAGCGCCCTGCGGCAATCTGGTGTCCACCATGGAACTCTATGCTTAACGCTATCTGTCGAAGTTTTAGGAATGGATAGCAAAGCTGCTTCTATAATCGAATTCTGAATATTGTTTACTTTATCATTAATGGTTTCTCCAACAAGTTCGAGCTTGACGCTCCTTGTGAAGGCGACCCAGTCTGCTCTTTTTACGTTAAATTTAGGCGCTGAAGGCGTTCTCACTGTGTCGCATGAATATTCAATCAAAATAGGAAGATGATCGCTTCCCAACGAGTCGTCAATGGTGTGCCACAGGCACTTGGCTGCTATTGATGAAGAGAACAGTGATAAGTCAATAAAGCTCAAATTACCGGTATTATCGTCCACCCGCATTCAGAAGGACTAAATCAGACTCGTTAATCAGCTTAACTACTTGCTAACCTCTACCAATCCACCCGTAGGGAACCCCATACCGTATGATGAGCATTGAAATCACCTAGAATTACTTTATTTTGTGGCAGACGTTCCTGAAGAGCAAAAAGCTCATCATAGATTATCACTTTATCAGGCGACTAAAAACTGAACATATAGCTAGATACGTGCCATTAAATTTTACTTTGCATGCGACAAACTCCAAAGTAGAATCAATAGTCACTTCTGTAATAGGGAGGTTTTGGTGGATGTACATGGCGACTCCGCCTCCACCCCTACCCTCACGATCCTTCCGACATAAATGGTAGTTCCTGAGCGATACGACCTCGTCAGAGACGAGGTTTGTCAAATGAGTTTCTTGGAGAACTATGATATCGGGAGCATAGGACGAGGCTAATAATTTAAGGTCATTTACTATAGATCTAATACTTCGACAGTTCCATTGTATAATGGTTGACGCGGTGATTACGTTTTATGGGGTTTGGAAGTGCCTTGTCTACCAGTTTTTATTTTCTTTTTATGGGAGGGAGGCGCCTCCTCTCCCTCGCTTCCCGGGAACCTCTCACGGGATGGTTTGGTGACAGAAGCCTCCATGTCCTGCACCTCCTGGCGAGGGAGACGACTGACAGACTGCGACCTGCTTCTCTCTCGAGAAACCGATCGCGAGCCAGACGAAGTCCTCACAGGAGTAGCCCGGACGGGAAGGTGCGCTCCGGACTGTGATTCGGTGTCAGCCTTCTTAATATGTTTAGGCTGGGTTGATGCAGCCATTTGATCGACCAATTTTGTCAGTTGATAAACTTTAATATTTAAATCTTTAACGGTTTGTTTGAGTTCGGCAATTTCCTTATCCTTAGCTGCAAGCTGTTGACTGACATCACTTGTACTAGGGGTGTTGCTAGTTACCGCTGCAGCATAGGAGTCCAGTTTTCGTTTGCACATTCCCGTCCTTCTTGGTTATACAATGAACGTCCACTACGTCTTGGTCCTTCATGCTCTCAAGAATTTCACTTTCTTCCATCGTCCTCAAATCCCTGTGAAAGATTACTCCCTTACAGGTATTTGGGCCAATAGGAATAGTTACTTTTACTCGAAGATCATGAATTTGCATCAGCTTAAGTAAATCCTTAATCTGGGAGTTGTATTGTACTTTTACAAGGAGGCTTCCATCTCGCAATTTTTAGACAAAATCAAAATCGCCGTCCACTTGACCATCAAGGACCTTTTTGATGATAAAGGGGTTCACGTCCAAAAGCGACTGATTTTCATTCACGCATTTTACATTCGCGAACCTTGCATTCTGGGTGGGGATTTTGAAAAGTGGTCTTCTCGTCTTGTCATTAGTCGGGGTTCCGTTGTTTGTCATCAGATTAGTCGTAGAAGGGTCTTTAGTCACCCCTCCTCCTTGAGGAGGAGAAGGGGTAGCCGGGGTGTCACTCATCCTGGGTATCGGACCAGGTCCGACCCCTTTCCTCAAAAACGTAGTCCTGAAGGGACAAAAACCTCTTAGCTTTTGTTATCAACCTAACAGCAATAGCTAAGAGAGTAAAGCAGTTTTTCGTCCTCTACCCCCCCAGTGGAAGCCTGATTGCGTTCTCCAGTACCACAGAGGGATCGAGTTATGTGTGGGACACTTCCTTACCGCCGAACTTGCCTAGGCGAAGGACGGTAATTCAATGCCCACCCTCCAAGCGAATACGGGAGTTCACGAGGAACTCCGGTAGGCTCAGGAAAGTCACATTAAAAGGAAAAGAAATCAGGACTAAAGAAAAAGTGCGCCCAAATGACGCCCCAGACTACTGGGCCTCCCTACCCAGGGGTCAAAGCCACAAGGGCTACCCTGGTGTAGAAGAGAGTTGCGGGTCTGGGGTGGGGTGCTGACTACTACTACTGTAGCCTCGTGTCACCTGGAAAAACAAAGCACTGAAGGTGCTGGCAAAGCACAACAAATGTTCTGCAATTACAGGATTTTACTTTACTTCAATTTACGTTAAGAAAAACTCAGAAACAACAATGTCAAACGAGACAAGAGGCCCCGGGCTCCAGGGTAGCTCAAGTGGCACAACACTTATTAGTTTGTTGCTACTGCGTTGGACAAGGTGTTCTTTCTTCTTCTTTGTTGGATTTCTTGGCTATCAACCAGCGGCATGTGGCCAAGGTTATTAAGCCAATGGATCCTATTTAGTCTATCAATCTATATAAGGTCATAAAGTTTTGTCTCCCTTAAAAAAGTGATTACTCTACTTACTATTTTTTCATTGTCTGATAAAAGGTTTGTTGTTGTCAGGGGTAAGTTTTTAATTCTGAAATAATTGTTTAGTGTTTGTCTATGGATTTGGTAATGGCGGCAGGATATTAGGATGTGGTTATTGTGAGAAGGTTTGTGCAATGGGGGCACTGTGGAGGGAATCTTTTTTCTAGGTATGGAGTGAGGTGGGTTATCCTTGTGGCGTTGAGTCGTAGGCGTGCCACAAGGTGTTGACTCAACAAAGTCTGAAACACGAGTGTGATAGCACTACTTTTCTTTTCTTTCTTTGTTGGATTTCTTGGCTATCAACCAGCGGCATGTGGCCAAGGTTATTAAGCCAATGGATCCTATTTATTCTATCAATCTATATAAGGTCATAAAGTTTTGTCTCCCTTAAAAAAGTGATTACTTTACTAATGATTTTTTCATCATCTGATGAGATGTTTATTAATGTGAATTCTTTGTTTTTCATTCTAAGGTAATTTTTTAATGGTTGTCTATGGTTGGAGTATAGTGTGCAGGTTATTAATAGGTGCTGTAAAGTACAACTGGTGTTGCAGTTGGGGCACTGGGGAGGGAAAGTTCTCTCAATATAGGGAGTGAGGTGTGTGAGTCTTGAAGCGTTGACGCTAAGGCGGGCCAACACCACCTCCTCCCTTCTGTTTTTTTCTGTGGGCTGTGGCCCACAGTTCTATGTTTGGTTTTATTTTTTGTGTGAGTTGGAGGTTGGTCCACTCACTTTGCCACAGGAGATGTATTTTTGCTTTTATAAGAGACACAAAACACCTGAGATCTGTACGAACTATGGTAGTGTCCAGATCGCCAGTTGACCCGGCTAGTTTGTCAGCCTGTTCATTACCATGGATACCAGAGTGACCTGGTACCCATATTAGTTTGATTGATTTGTTGGCACCGTGTAATTTACGAATGATATTACCCAGCAATTCATTTTTAGTGGTATCTAAGGATTTAATAGCTTTAAGTGAACTTAATGAATCTGAAAAAATAACTATTCTATCGTGGGTCGTCGATAGTGCAAAATCAATAGCTTTGTCAATGGCAAAAAGTTCCTCAAGAAAAATCGATGTATGATTCGGCAGTCTAAACTTTAGTTCACATTCAGTCGACCATACACCCGCACCTACACACTCATCTGTCTTGGAGCCGTCGGTATATATATGAAAAAAGATAGATGTTTAATAAGGATCTCTCTGAACCTCTGGCGTACCTCACCCTCCGGCGCCATGGCCTTGGCTGATGGAAGCCAGGCTTCCATGATAGAAAAATTGGGTGTTTCCCATGGCGCTATATTTGACTGAACCAGGGTATCGATGGTAGAGAGATCTATACCGACTTTCTCGACGAGGTCGTGGAGTCTCGTGGCAAAGGGCCTAATGCCTCCATTGCCATTAGGGTGGCTCGGGTCACGAGACACCTTTGCGGCATAGGTCAGTGCTAACTGGCCGCGTCTGAGTCGGAGGGGAGGTACTCCTGACTCCACCTCAAGACGCTCGATCCGAGTACATTTTAGGGCTCCAAGACACACACGCAAACAAGCATTCTGCACAGCATCCAATCCTTTCAAACTTGTTTTCGATGCCGAACCATACACGATTGACCCATAGTCTACTTTAGACCTAATCAGGGCTTTATATACCATTAGCAAAGACTGTCTATCAGCTCCCCATTTATTACCAGAAATGCACTTTAATAAATTTAGTGCTCTTTGACATTTATTCTTTAACTGACCAATGTGGTCTTTCCAATTGAGTCTACTATCAAAAAGTAGCCCAAGAAATCTTGCAGAATTTTGAATAAGTATTGGGTGGTTGTCTAGAGTTAGCCTGATGTTCGGCTTCCTCCTATGTGAAAAAATTACCCCAATACTCTTTCTAATGGAAAACTTAAAACCCCACTGGAGGCCCCAGTTATGAATCATATCCAGTGCCAATTGGATGCGATTTGCTGAGAATTCTGCATTATTGCTGGAATGCCATAATGCACAATCATCAGCGTACAGTGAGTATTTAAGATTCCGAGGAGGAGCTGGTAAGATGTCATTTATCATACATAGAAATAGAGTTGGTGACAAGACACTTCCTTGTGGGACCCCGTTTGCCTGGACAAAAATGTCCGAAAAAGTGACATTGTCAGAAAACAATTTGACAGAAAACGTTCTGTCAGAAATTAAATTTTGAATAAAACAAGGCAAGTTTCCACGTAATCCGAAAGCATAAAGTTTTCTGAGTAGGCCATATCGCCATGTCATGTCGTAGGCTTTTTCTATATCTAAAAATACTGAAATCAAAAAATCTTTTTTGGCAATTGCCTCTTGGATATGACTGTCCAGCTTTACTAGTTGATCGAGAGTTTGGCGTCCCTTTCGGAAACCGCACTGCTCGTCAACTAGTAAATTATTGGAATTTAAAAAATGCAATAGCCTACTGTTAACAATTCGTTCCATGACCTTGCATAAGCAACTTGTCAACGCAATTGGGCGGTAGGAGATGGCAAATCTGGGATTACCCCCTCCTTTCAATATGGGAATGATGTGGGCGAAGTGCCATGAGTTTGGAAAAGTGTGGCTTTTCCAAATTTCATTGTACACTTCTAGCAACTTAATCATGTCATCATGATTAAGATGCTTCATCATCTCATATCGAATCTCATCGGGGCCTGGGGATGTTCCTCTACAGGCTTCTAGGGCTCGGACAAGCTCATCCATTGTAAGATCTTTATTGTAATCAAAGTCATCTCCTGTGGTAAAGTGAATTGGTTGCAGCTCAGCCGCTTCCTTGATGGGCAGGAATGCGTGATGGTAGTTTGCTGAGCTGCTTGTATGAGAGAACTGCCTGGCGAGTGCATTAGCAATGTCTCTAGGTGAATCGATATTCTTGCCCTTTTCAATGATGTCATTTATTTTGAATGATGTTTTTTTCTTATTGATTTTATTGATAGTGGACCAAACCTCTGATGTTTTTGTGTTGCTGTTAATAGTAGAGACAAAGCTCCGCCAGGAGTCTCTTTTTGCTTGTCTAATTACTCTACGAGCCCTAGCTCTTGCTTGTTTATAATTGCAAAAGTTCTCATTAGTGATGTTATTTTGGAAAAGCCTGTAGGCCTTATTGCGTCGGCACAGCGCCCTGCGGCAATCTGGTGTCCACCATGGAACTCTATGCTTAACGCTATCTGTCGAAGTTTTAGGAATGGATAGCAAAGCTGCTTCTAAAATCGAATTCTGAATATTGTTTACTTTATCATCAATGGTTTCTCCAACAAGTTCGAGCTTGACGCTCCTTGTGAAGGCGACCCAGTCTGCTCTTTTTACGTTAAATTTAGGCGCTGAAGGCGTTCTTGCTGTGTCGCATGAATATTTAATCAAAATAGGAAGATGATCGCTTCCCAACGAGTCGTCAATGGTGTGCCACAGGCACTTGGCTGCTACTGATGATGAGACCAGTGATAAGTCTATAAAGCTCAAATTCCCGGTATTATCGTCTACCCGCGTTGGGCTACCATCGTTCAGAAGGACTAAATCAGAATCGTTAATCAGCTTAACTACTTGCTCACCTCTACCATCCGCCCGCAGGGAACCCCATAATGTATGATGAGCATTAAAATCACCTAAAATTACTTTATTTTGTGGCAGACTATCCTGAAGAGCAAAGAGCTCATCATAAATTACCACTTTATCAGGGGGACAATAAACCGAACATGTAGCCAGATACGTGTTATTGATTTTTACTTTGCATGCGACAACCTCCAAAGTAGAATCAATAATCACTTCTGTAAAAGGGAGGCTTTGGTGGATGTACATGGCGACTCCGCCTCCACCCCTACCCTCACGATCCTTCCGACATAAATGGTAGTTCCTGAGCGATACGACCTTGTCACAGACGAGGTTGTTTAAGTGTGTTTCTTGTAAGACTATAATATCGGGAGCATAGGACGAGGCTAATAATCTGAGGTCATTTACTTTAGATCTAATACTTCGACAGTTCCATTGTATAATGGTTAACGCGATGATTACGTGTTATGGGGTTTGGAAGTGCCTTGTCCGCCAGTTTTAATTTTCTTTTTCTGGGAGGGAGGTTCGTCCTCCTCTCCCTCGCTACCCAGGGGCATTCCATGGGTATTTTTTGGAGACAGTAGCCTCCATGTCCTGCGTCTCGCTGCCAGGGAGACGCCCGGTGGAGGATGATCTACTTCGAGAAGCAGACCAAACACCAGACGAAGTCCTAGCAGGAGCCGCCTGGACGAGAAGGTGCGATCCAGACTGTGTTTTGGTATCATCCTCCTTATGATGCTGCTGCTTTTGCTGGGTTGATTCAGCAATTTGTTGAATTGTATCTTTCAATTCTTTGATTTGACTCATTAATTCCTTGACCGTTTCCTTTAATTCAGCAATTTCTTTATCCTTAGCTGTAAGTTCCTGACTGATGCCGTTTGCACTGGAAGTGTTGTTAGTTGCTGCTGAAGCGTAGGAAGTATTGGGTTTGCTGGTCAAACCTTCAACTTTCCTCTTGGCTTCACGGTAACTAACATCATGTCCTCTCATGTATGCTAATATTTCAGTCTCCTTCTTCAAGCTGCTGCACTCGGCAGAGCCAGATTGATGGGGACCTCCACAGTTAGCACACTTGAGCGTTTTCTCAGTACATACAGCAGTGTCATGTTCTCCAGCACATTTACCACAAGTAAATTTACTAGTATCTTTGTCATTGCATCGTAATGAGGTGTGTCCAAATTTTTGGCATCTATTACAGCGCATAGGTTTTTGAATGTAAGGTCGCACTTGGACACGTTCATATCCAACCGTGACATACTCAGGAATTTTACTCGAAGCAAAAGTCAAAAAGCACAATCCGGTTTTTGTTCGCACATTCCCGTCTTTCTTGGTCATGCAGTTCACGTCCACTACGCTTTGGTCCTTCATATTTTCCAGAATTTCACTCTCCTCCATTACCCTCAAATCCCTGCTAAAGATTACTCCCTTGCAAGTATTGGGGCCAATGGGGATAGTTACGTTGACCTTCAAATCATGAATCTGCGTCAGTTTAAGCAAGTCCTTAATCTGGGAGTTGAATTGCACTTTTACAAGGAGGCTACCATCTCGTAATTTTTTGACAAAATCAAAATCGCCGTCCACCTGACCATCAAGGACCTTCTTGATGATGAAGGGGCTCACATTCAAAAGCGATTGATTTTCATTCACGCATTTGACAGTCAGATACCTTGCATTCTGTGGAGGAATGGAAAAGAATCGTCGTTCCGTTGTTCAAGGTCGTATTGGTCGTAGGCGAGTCATGGGTCGTCCCCCCTCCTTGAGGAGGAGGAGGGTTGTTAGCCGCGGGATCAATCATGCTGGGTATCGGACCGAGTCCGACCCCTGGGCCCGTGCCCGTTGTTCTGAAGGGACCAGTTAACCCTTAACTATCGTTGAACAACCTAACAGCAATAGCTAAGAGAAGAGTGTGGCAGTTTCCGTCCTCTACTCCCCCAGTGGAAGCCTGGTTGCGTTCTCCAGTACCAAAGAGGGATCGAGTTATGTGTGGGACACTTCCTTACCGCCGAACTTGCCTAGGCGAAGGACGGTAATTCAATGCCCACCCCCCAAGCGAATACGGGAGTTCCGAGGAACTCCGGTAGGCTCAGGAAAGTCACATTAAGATGAAAGGAGATCAGGACCAAAGAGAAAGTGCGCCCAAAGGACGCCCCAGACTACTGGGCCTCCCTACCCAGGGGTCAAAGCCCGTAAGGGCTGCCCTGGTGTAGAAGAGAGCTGCGGGTCTGAGGTGGGGTGCTGACTACGCCTACTGTAGTCTCGTGTGACCTGCAAAATCAATGCACTGAAGGTGCAGGCAAAGCACAAAATGCTGAAAAAATCAGATTTACTCTACGTAAATTACGTTAAAAAACTCAGAAGCAATAGCGCCGAGCGAGACGAGAGGCCCCGGACACCAGGGTAGCTCCTGTGGCACAAGGCTTGGGTCTATTGCTGCTGCGTCTGAAAAGAGAGAGGTCCGAGCTGGTCAAAGTCTCGTACAAGAGTGTAATTCTTCTTCTTCTTTCTTCTTCTTTGTTGGATTTCTTGGCTATCAACCAGCGGCATGTGGCCAAGGTCATTAAGCCAATGGATCCTATTTATTCTATCAATCTATATAAGGTCATAAAGTTTTGTCTCTCTTAGAAAAGTGATTACTTTACTTACTATTTTTTCATCATTAGACAAAAGATTTGATGTTGTAAAATCTAATTGTTTTATTCTTAAGTAGTTTTGGAGTGGTCGTCTATTGTTATTGTAGTTGGGGCATATTGTTAGTATATGAGGTATGGTGAGGGTGGTGGTGCACTGAGGGCACTGTGGAGGAAAATTTCTTTCTATATAGGGAGTGAGGTGGGTGATTCTTGAGGCGTTGACCCTAAGGCGGGCCAACACCACCTCCTTCCCTCTTTCCTTCCTGTGGGATGTGTCCCACAGTTCGATAGTGTGCTTGAATTTGTGTGTGAGTTGGAGGTTGGTCCACTCACTTTGCCACAGGAGATGTATTTTTGCTTTTATAAGAGACACAAAACACCTGAGATCTGTACGAACTATGGTAGTGTTCAGATCGTCAGTTGACCCGGCTAGTTTGTCAGCCTGTTCATTACCATGGATACCAGAGTGACCTGGTACCCATATTAGTTTGATTGATTTGTTGGCACCGTGTAACTTACGAATGATATTACCCAGCAGTTCATTTTTAGTGGTTTCTAAGGATTTAATAGCTTTAAGTGAACTTAATGAATCGGAAAAAATAACTATTCTATCGTGGGTCGTCGATAGTGCAAAGTCAATAGCTTTATCAATGGCAAAAAGTTCAGCAAGAAAAATCGATGTATGATTCGGCAATCTAAACTTTAGGTCACATTCAGTCGACCATACACCCGCACCTACACACTCATCTGTCTTGGAGCCGTCAGTATATATATGAAAAAAGGATAGATGTTTAATAAGGATCTCTCTGAACCTCTGGCGTACCTCACCCTCCGGCGCCATGGCCTTGGCTGATGGAAGCCAGGCTTCCATGATAGAGAAATTGGGTGTTTCCCATGGCGCTATATTTGACTTAACCAGGGTATCGATGGTAGAGAGATCTATACCGACTTTCTCGACGAGGTCGTGGAGTCTTGTGGCAAAGGGCCTAATGCCTCCATTGCCATTAGGGTGGCTCGGGTCTCGAGCCACCTTTGCGGCATAGGTCAGTGCTAACTGGCCGCGTCTGAGTCGGAGGGGAGGTACTCCTGACTCCACCTCAAGACGCTCGATCCGAGTACATTTTAGGGCTCCAAGACACACACGCAAACAAGCATTCTGCACCGCATCCAAACCTTTCAAACTTGTTTTTGATGCCGAACCATACACGATTGACCCATAATCTACTTTAGACCTAATCAGGGCTTTATATACCATTAGCAAAGACTGTCTATCAGCTCCCCATTTATTACCAGAAATGCACTTTAATAAATTTAGTGCTCTTTGACATTTATTTTTTAACTGACCAATGTGGTCTTTCCAATTGAGTCTACTATCAAAAAGTAGCCCAAGAAATCTAGCAGAATTTTGAATAGGTATTGGATGGTTGTCTAGAGTTAGCCTGATGTTCGGCTTCCTCCTACGTGAAAAAATTACCCCAATACTTTTTCTAATGGAAAACTTAAAACCCTACTGGAGGCCCCAGTTATGAATCATATCCAGTGCCATTTGGATGCGATTTGCTGAGAATTCTGCATTATTGCTGGAATGCCATAATGCACAATCATCAGCGTACAGTGAGTATTTAAGATTCTGAGGAGGAGCTGGTAAGATGTCATTAATCATACATAGAAATAATGTAGGTGACAAGACACTTCCTTGTGGGACCCCGTTTGCCTGGACAAAAATGTCCGAAAAAGTGACATTGTCAGAAAACAATTTGACAGAAAACGTTCTGTCAGAAATTAAATTTTGAATAAAACAAGGCAAGTTTCCACGTAATCCGAAAGCATAAAGTTTTCTGAGTAGGCCATATCGCCATGTCATGTCGTAGGCTTTTTCTATATCTAAAAATACTGAAATCAAAAAATCTTTTTTGGCAATTGCCTCTTGGATATGACTGTCCAGCTTTACTAGTTGATCGAGAGTTTGGCGTCCCTTTCGGAAACCGCACTGCTCGTCAACTAGTAAATTACTGGAATTTAAAAAATGCAATAGCCTACTGTTAACAATTCGTTCCATGACCTTGCATAAGCAACTTGTCAACGCAATTGGGCGGTAGGAGATGGCAAATCTGGGATTACCCCCTCCTTTCAATATGGGAATGATGTGGGCGAAGTGCCATGAGTTTGGAAAAGTGAGGCTTTTCCAAATTTCATTGTACACTTCTAGCAACTTAATCATGGCATCATGATTAAGATACTTTATCATCTCATATCGAATCTCATCGGGGCCTGGGGATGTTCCTCTACAGGCTTCTAGGGCTCGGACAAGCTCATCCATTGTTAGATCTTGGTTGTAATCAAAGTCATCTCCTGTGGCAAAGTGAATTGGTTGCAGCTCAGCCGATTCCTTGATGGGCAGGAATGCGTGATGATAGTTTGCTGAGCTGCTTGTATGAGAGAACTGTCTGGCGAGTGCATTAGCAATGTCTCTAGGTGAATCGATATTCTTGCCCTTTTCAATGATGTCATTTATTTTGAATGATGTTTTTTTCTTATTGATTTTATTGATTGTGGACCAAACCTCTGATATTTTGGTATTGCTATTTATTGTAGAGACAAAGCTCCGCCAGGAGTCTCTTTTTGCTTGTCTAATTACTCTACGAGCCCTCCCTCTTCAATGATGTTATTTATTTTAAAAGATGTTTTTTTTCTTATTGATTTTATTGATAGTGGACCAAACCTCTAATGTTTTTGTGTTGCTGTTAATAGTAGAGACAAAGCTCCGTCAGGAGTCTCTTTTTGCTTGTCTAATTACTCTACGAGCCCTAGCTCTTGCTTGTTTATAATTGCAAAAGTTCTCATTTGTGATGTTATTTTGGAAAAGCCTGTAGGCCTTATTGCGTCGGCACAGCGCCCTGCGGCAATCTGGTGTCCACCATGGAACTCTATACCCAACGCTATCTGTCGAAGTTTTAGGAATAGATAGCAAAGCTGCTTCTATAATCGAATTCTGAATATTGTTTACTTTATCATCAATGGTTTCTCCTACAAGTTCGAGCTTGACGCTCCTTGTGAAGGCGACCCAGTCTGCTCTTTTTACGTTAAATTTAGGCGCTGAAGGCGTTCTCACTGTGTCGCATGAATATTTAATCAAAATAGGAAGATGATCGCTTCCCAACGAGTCGTCAATGGTGTGCCACAGGCACTTGGCTGCTATTGATGAAGAGACCAGTGATATATCTATAAAGCTCAAATTCCCGGTATTATCGTCCACCCGCGTGGGACTACCATCGTTCAGAAGGACTAATTCAGACTCGTTAATCAGCTTAACTACTTGCTCACCTCTACCATCCACCCGTAGGGAACCCCATAACGTATGATGAGCATTGAAATTACCTAAAATTACTTTATTTTGTGGCAGATGTTCCTGAAGGGCAAAAAGCTCATCATAGATTATCACTTTATCAGGCGGACAATAAACTGAACATATTGCCAGATATGTGCCATTAATTTTTACTTTGCATGCGACAAACTCCAAAGTAGAATCAATAGTCACTTCTGTAAAAGGGAGGCTTTGGTGGATGTACATGGCGACTCCGCCTCCACCCCTACCCTCACGATCCTTCCGACATAAATGGTAGTTCCTGAGCGATACGACCTCGTCAGAGACGAGGTTTGTCAAATGAGTTTCTTGGAGAACGATAATATCGGGAGCATAGGACGAGATCTAATACTTCGACAGTTCCATTGTATAATGGTTGACGCGATGATTACGTTTTATGGGGTTTGGAAGTGCCTTGTCCACCAGTTTTAATTTTCTTTTTATGGGAGGGAGGCGCCTCCTCTCCCTCGCTTCCCGGGGACCTCTCACGGGATGGTTTGGAGACAGAAGCCTCCATGTCCTGCACCTCCTGGCGAGGGAGACGACTGACAGACTGCGACCTGCTTCTCTCTCGAGAAACCGATCGCGAGCCAGACGAAGTCCTCACAGGAGTAGCCCGGACGGGAAGGTGCGCTCCGGACTGTGATTCGGTGTCTGCTTCCTTAAGATGTTTAGGCTGGGTTGATGCAGCCATTTGATCGACCAATTTTGTCAGTTGATAAACTTTAATATTTAATTCTTTAACGGTTTGTTTGAGTTCGGCAATTTCCTTATCCTTAGCTGCAAGCTGTTGACTGACATCACTTGTACTAGGGGTGTTGCTAGTTACCGCTGCAGCATAGGAAGTATCGGGTTTGTGTGTCAAACTTTCCACTTTCCTCTTAGCTTCAGTACAACTAACTTCATGCTTTCTCATATATGCCAATGTTTCAGTCTCCTTCTTCAGGATGCTGCACTCGGCAGATCCTGAATGATGGGGACCTTCACAGTTAGCACATTTGGAAATTTTGCTAGTACATGTGATGGTGTCATGGGCTTCAGCACATTTACGGCAAGTGAATTTAGAAGAATCTTTGTCAATACATCTTAATGAGGTGTGTCCGAAGTTTTGGCATCTATTACAATGCATTGGCTTTTGGACATAAGGTCTTACTTGTACACGTTCATAACCGACGTTGACATATTCAGGGATTTTATTCAAGGCAAAAGTCAAAAAACACAGTCCAGTTTTCGTTCGCACATTCCCGTCCTTCTTGGTCATACAATGAACGTCCACTACGTCTTGGTCCTTCATGCTCTCAAGAATTTCACTTTCATCCATCGTCCTCAAATCCCTGTGAAAGATTACTCCCTTACAGGTATTTGGGCCAATAGGGATAGTTACTTTAACTCGAAGATCATGAATTTGCGTCAGCTTAAGTAAATCCTTAATCTGGGAGTTGTATTGTACTTTTACAAGGAGGCTTCCATCTCGCAATTTTTTGACAAAATCAAAATCGCCGTCCACTTGACCATCAAGGACCTTTTTGATGATAAAGGGGTTTACGTTCATAAGCGACTGATTTTCGTTCACGCATTTTACA
>NC_061824.1:14345621-14348121 GCF_019202785.1 Penaeus chinensis
CTCACATTTGAGAGAGCAGCCACCTTAACTCTCAGCTGCTAAAGTTCCCTCGACAGTAGCGGTAACCGATCGTCCTGTCGCAAGGAATGGACGTTCCAAATCCCCACCCTGACAGCCCGCCTGAGGTCTAACTGAGGCAGTCACTCTGGGTGGACGCCTCCTCTGCCACCCCCATCTTGGGGAGGCGGACTGGCAAGACCTGCCTCCCCACAGCCGCTCATTAACCCAAGGGGACACAGGTTCAGGAGTTAGTACAAAGTCAAAGCGTGTCCACACGCCGGTGGGCCATGACTCTATACCTTCAGGGCCTCCTGCTGCTCCAAGAGCCTCCACAGATTAGCTTAGGACCGCAAGGTACCTAGTTTCCATGGGTGGCCACAAGGAGGCACTGCAGAAGTCTTGATGATGAAGAGGCTATGAGCTGGCAAAGGAATCTTATGCACATCAGGGTAGCAAACAGTGGCAGCTGCAAGCGAGAAGGCATGCAAAGCATTTAACACAAACTAGGCTACCACACCATTGCTTCACATCACCCTGAGCATGAAGCACCCACCCATATATATATATATATATATATATATATATATATACATACACACTTTATATATTTACTTATGTTATATATATACTTATATAGATTTTATATATTTACTTATGTTATATATATATATACTTATATATATTAAATATATTTATATATATTATATATGTATGTAGATATATAATTTATATATATACACATATATACACACATGTATATGTATATATGTATGTATATATTACATAGATATATATGTATGTATGTATATTCATATGTATAGAATGTAATATATGTATATATACACATACATTATATATCATATATATACATAGACATTTATACATATATATTATATAGATATATGCATATAATTATATACATACATATATATATATGTATATATATAGATAGATAGATAGATAGATAGATAGAAAGACTGTATAAATATATATATTATATAAATATATATATATTTATATATATCATCATCATCATCAACCTGAATCAATCCACTGCAGGAGTAGGCCTCTCCCAATATTTTCCAACTTTGTTTGTCTTGCGTTTTTTGTTTCCAGTCTTGGCCCTCAAATTTCGTTATTTCGTCACGCCATCTTGGCCTCCTTATGTTATCTTTAGCCCAGTCTGTTTTATTTGTCCATCTGTCGTCCTGTCTCCAACATATATGACCTGCCCATTGCCATTTTTACTTTTTGATGGTCAAAAGTATATCTTCCACTTTTGTCTGTTCCGTGATCCACGTCGTCCTCATCCGATCTCCATCCCTCTCTGGTCACTTATTAATCTCCTCTCCAGTAATTTGCTTGTAGTCCATGTTTCTGATCCACAGTCACAACTGGGAAGACTTCTTTTTAAACATAATGGCAAGGAGCCTTTTAGTATGCTACTGTGCCTGCTTAAGGCGTTCCAGGCTAGACTGATGGGTCGCTTAACTTCCTCTTCGCTAGATGTGTTTGTCTGTACGAGTTGCCCTAGGTATATATATACTTGTCCACTACCTCTAGCATTTCACCTTGTACATGTATTTGCTCGAATTGAACTATGCTGTTAAACATGATCTTAGTCTTTTTCTTATTCATCCTAAGTCCAACTTTCAGACTTTCTCTATTCAGATCGTTTATCAATTGCTGCATTTAATTTGCAGATTCACTGAAGAGAACAATTTCATCTGCAAATGTTAGATTGTTTAGTTATTCGTCTCCTCTTTTGATACCCTTTCCGTTCCATTCTAAGCAGTTTTGGTGAGATGCTATTCCCCTGTCGGTGTTTGTGTGGAGCTTGATGGTTGCTGTCCCATCTTAATCCTATATTCGTTTATTTTTTCTCTTATTTGGGTGAGCGTGTGGATGTGGATGTCTGTTGATGAGAATCCACTACGGAAGCCCACCTGTTCTCTAGGCTAGTTAGAGTCCGGATTGTCAGAGCTGTGAGTTGCGATGGCTTTTGTGAACAGTTTGTAAGTAACTGAAAAGAGGCTTATGGGTCGGTAGTTTTTTAAGATCCTTTCAATCCCCTTATTTATATAGCAAAATAATTGTTCCATTTTCCAGGCTTTCAGAGTTTTTCGTTGAGAAGGCATTTGTTAAAAAGATTGGCTAGTTTCACTGTTGCAATTTCTCTTGTATCTATTATAAGGTCTATACTAATTCCACCTTCTTATAGTGTTTTTCCTCTCATCATGGCTTTCAGTACTCTTTTTATTTTTGATGTTGTCATTTTAGGTACATCTCTAATTACCACGTTCGCTTCTATCCGTGGCTTTTCATTTGAGTTGTATAGATCCTTGTAAAAGTCTTCCACTACTCATGAGTTCATTCTTATTATATGTCACTTCTTCGTCTGGTTTCTTTATTGCATACACTTGATTTCTCCTATTCCGAGCCTTCTTTTAGCAGATTTCATGCTGGTACCTGAGATCACTGTTTCATTTATTATTTGAGT
>NC_061824.1:14353121-14358121 GCF_019202785.1 Penaeus chinensis
TCCATAATCTAATTCTGTCTGTTGATCCTCGGCACCAGATACCGACTCGAAAGTACCTGGTGAACAAATTACAGCAAGATAAGTGCACTGAAGTTAGATGTTCTATGAAAGCACAACCTGAGCATGGACAGACTGTTAGCCTCACGCTCTGCATTTGGTCTAGCAGGGAGATGAGATATTAATTAGGAATTACTGCTCATTTCATCCGTGATTGATCCTTGAAAACAACCATTTTGGCCTACAAACGTTTCCGTGGCCGACACACAGCACACAGTATTATAAAAATCACAAACATCATAAGAGACAATGCTGCAAATATGATATGAGCATTTTCACTTCCTGGCTTCTCAGATATTTTTGAATATGATTTGGACTCCTGTTCTGATTTTGAAGACAAATTCGAAGATGTTGACAGTATGGTCGAGAAAAATTATGTATATGAAGTTCTGTCAACTGAGCACAATTCATGCTTCGCCCACACTACAACAGGAACAGGTCAAGTAAACTTGGCCCTCAGTAAAGTTTTTTGTACACAAATCTACCATTGCCGCTGATGTTTGGAAGGTGAGAAAAAAATGGATTATGTTTGTGCTACACGATGGAATTCCTAAGTGAAAATGATTTGATCAATGTTGGGTATTCTTGAACAAAAAAATAAGCATCGTAAATGGTGTACTAAGGCTTAAGGCGTATGATTGTAATCTAATTAAAGGCATGTTAGAAATCTTTGAGTCATTTGAGGATTGTGCACAGGAGCAAAACACCATTTCTGGTCATACCTTGCATTAGGGGCCTCAGATTTCATCTAAACCATATGAAATCCTTTCATAACTCAACGTCAGTGACAGGACTTAAGAAATATGTAGAGAAAAAATTGATGCACACTGAGGAGTTTATGTGCTGGCAACAATGCTAGACCCACGGTTTAAGAAAAGAGTTCAGAAAGACTTAGCAAAAGCTGTACAACCCAAAGAAGTTAGAAGCGAAGGAGCCTGCGCTGGAAGAAAGATCAAAATCTTTGCCCTCGAAGAGGGAGAGGGTATTTAGTTTCATGCATTTTGATAAACAGGAATCAACATCCACAGTAAAAAAGGGCCAGCCAAGCAACACTCAGATCAACTGTTATCTGAGCCAGCCTTGCAAGGGAGATGACACTGATGTGTTGGTACTTTGGAAAGAACAGATATACTCAGAAATATTTGGTTGAACCTGCATTTTCTGCTCCCGTTGACAGGTTTTTTAGCATTGCTGGAAAAGTGTTTAAGCCTGACAGATGTCGTCTTATTGACAAAACTTCGAAAGTGTGATGTTCATAAAGTGCAATGATGATGCACCCTAAGAAGCTCACTCGCTCAAGTAAAATATTTAATTTCTTTACCTTATTAAGGAACAAAAATGGAAACTAAATCTATTAAACCTTATTCTGAATTTCATATGGCACAAAAAATTTCATCTATATTTTATTAAGTATATCCAAGATTACTTTTGTAGAAAAATCCCAAAAGGAAAATTAAACAAAAAAGTTAAAGAAAAATTTATGTTCAATGAAATCGGTTGTACTATTTTATAGTTATAAAACAATATTATTAATATAGAACAAGGGAAAAATTTAAATGCCCTGATACCTTTATTTTCTGCATCAAATTTAATTTTATTACTGATATGAGAAATATATGGACAGACTTTTGCATTTGTAGCATAGGGAATATTATCTTTTCAAGTTTTTCGTTAAGTACATGTTCTGGTATTGCAATTCTGCGATAAAAGAATGGATGTTCGGAAATAAAGGTAGAATTTCCTTATACTTTTCTCTATCGAATCCCACACTTTAAGTGTACTCATTAATGTGTATATACGAAAACAACTAACTCTCGTGCTTTACGAAAGTGCTTGTATTTGTACTTAAGTACACTGACATGTACTTGGACTTGGCCTTAAGTACATAGCAAAGTGAATGTACTTGTACTTGAAAAATATCCAAGTACTTGGACTTAAGTACAGTCGCCTGTACTTGGACCCAACCCTGATATATATATATATATATATATATATATATATATATATATATACATACACACACACCACACACACACACACACACACACATGTATATACATATATGTATATAACACACACACACATATACATATTATTAACAGGGGCACTGTCTAATTCTGGGGCTGCTGCAACTGGCAGCCTAGAACTGCAACAAAGGCAACTGGCTCAATTGGAAGCACGTCTTATGGACCGTTTCAGAGCGCAGGCAGGAGACCAGCTGGCCCGCATGCAGGCACAGATGCAGATGCAAATGCAAGCATAGATGCAGGCACAGATGCAGATGCAAATGCGACTCTCCTGAAAGGCCAACAGCCCGTACTCTCCACTATTGCCCAAGGGATTTTGCCAGCTGCTACCGCTATACTACCGCCCTTGTCGACTATCCTGACCCGCGATGAGGAAGCCACAGGGCAGCAGCCACGTCTGCCTCCACCAGTGCCTGTGGGTCCACAGCCTCCTGCTTATGTAGCCTCATACCTGACCCCTGTAGTGGACAACCAGCCTGTTGCTGATGTAGGAGATAGGAGAGACATCCCAGGACATCAGTAGGTTGCAACCTCTACATCTAGGGAACTAACTGTCTTGTCTGCAGCCGTATTGCTACCACCACCGCCCATCTTATTAGTGCTGCCTCAGTCGACACAGTATGGGCCATCTCCGTAATATACTGTGCCTGTACTGCAGCCCCCGGTCTATCTATATTCAGCACATCCTGTAGCAGCTGATTGCACCCTGATCTCCTTGTCCCAGTTATGGCCAGTTCACCTGTGCAATCATGCCTGTCCTTGTTCCACTCTGACCAGTGGACGTGACAAGATACCTGTCTTTGGCAGGGAGATGCCAGCCTCTCAGGACAGTGACAAGTTGGGGTTGCCTGTGCTAATGAAGGCTTGGGCACTTATGGCACTGAGGCAGTTGGTACTCCCCTTCCCATATCCCTCGGGCATCTGACAGCAGACCAGGAGGAGGCAGCTGCATGAAGTACTAGATCAGTTCCCAACTCTGTTCTCCAGGGACAAGCAGGCAGTAGGCCATGTACCAGGGGTGCAGCATCGTATCATCACCATGACAAACACCCGTTTGTTGGACTCTTTTCTAGACAGTCAGTCAACCTACAGGGCCATCTCTATGCACCCTGATGGTCGCCAGAAGACTGCCTTCAGTGATGGCCATCGACTGCTGCAGTTTCGGAGGCTTTTCTTCGGCCTCTCCACCAAGGACATTCCAGTGGACAATGAATGTCGTCTTGGCATGTATCTTGGGACGTCACACCCTTGCATATCTGAACGATGTGGTGGTTGCATCTGCGAACTTCAACGAACACCTGCAGCATCTCCAGGAGACGCTAGCTCTTCTGCATGAAACAGGGATGAAGCCAAACCTAGAGAAATGTGAGTTTGCCAAGCACCAGGTGAAGCTCTTGGGTTTCCTTGTCGCTCCAGGTGTGAGGCCCAATCCAGAAAAGACCACTGCCATTGCGGACATGAAGCTGCCTCACACGGTGCCGAATGTCTGCCGCTTCCTGGTGCCTGTGGTTTCTTTTTGTTGCCACATCCAGGGGTTTGCAGTGATGGCTAAACCCCTGACAGCCCTCACTAAGAAGGGGGTGAAATTTGAGTGGAGATGCTGCTCAGCAGGCTTTCACTGGTCAGGACACCCTGGTCTGGAACCCAGTGCTGTGCCTACTGGACTTTAGCCAACCCTTCAAGGTGCACTTCAATGCCAGCACACAGGCTATAGGTGGGGCCCTTCTTCACTGCAATGCAGAGGGTGTGCCACACACCATCGCATACTGGTCCCGCACCTAGAAGAACGCCGAGATCCGCTACGCCATTATTGACTTGGAGGCGCTGGCTGTGGTAGAAGCTGTCTGAGCCTTTGAACAGAATGTGTACGATCGATGTTTTTTTGGTTTGGACAGACCACCAGCCCTTGGTCGAGGCATTTTCCAGGCGCATGAAGAGTACCCACCTGAACCGGTATGTGTACGAGCTTGGGGGCTATGACTTGTTGAAATACAAGACAGGCCAGTAACCATGTGCCAAATCTTATCTCATGGCTGGCAGGTGATGTACCTTCACCTACGAAGAAAGCTAGCCCACTAGCTTAGGAGGCAAATGATGCTGCTGCTGAAGAGCTGGACCACACTAGGATGACAGCCGTGCAGTTGATGGAGCACCAGCTACAATACCCAGCATGTGAGGACCTACTGGAAGAACGCCGGGCTGTACATAGGGAGAAACCTGCTGCACTCTCCAGCTTTGAGGTGGAGGAGGGTGTACTGTACTACCTGTGGACTTTTCCTGACCGGGTAGTAAGGCAGGTTTATGTCCCCAAACACCTCCAACCACAGACTGCAACACGCCCACTGCCCTCCAACTGCTACTCATCCCGGGCATCTGGTACTTCCCCAATATGCACTGCCTGGCAAGGGAGTATGTGGCTAGCTGCCATGCATGTCAGCAGTGCAAGGCTGTGGCAGGACATGCACCAATGGAAGGTTGGAAGGTCATCCGCTGCCAGAGGCTCCACTGGTGAGAATGTCATCCGACTTTATGGACCTACAGGGGTCAGTGACAGGGTTCTGGTATGTACTTTCCATCGTAGACCACCACATACGGTTGATACAGCTGATCTCACTGCATGACAAGAGTTCCAGCAGAGTTTTACAGGCTCTTGTTGACACTAGGACACGCACCAATGGAAGGGCATCCACTGCCAGAGACTCCACTGTTGAGTGTCAGCTGACCTTATGGACCTGCGGGGGTCAGTGACACGATTCTGGTATGTACTTTCCATCGTGGACCACCACACGTGGCTCATACAACTGGTCCCACTGCATAACAAGAGGGCCAACAGAGTGCTACAGGCCTTTATCGACCACTATGTGACTCTGGGCAACCTGACCATCTCCACGCTGACAATGGCCTGGAGTTCTCCTC
>NC_061824.1:14360621-14363121 GCF_019202785.1 Penaeus chinensis
TCGGCTTTTGTGATTGTACATACAGGATATTAGGAAAAACAGAGAAGTCTGTGCCTATACGACTCTAGGAATAAATATAATTTGATAAAAAACTGATAATCTTAAAAAAGAAAGAAAAAAAAGTCACTTATTCAGAGTTAAAAGGGGCACATTAGCTTAATCGTATGAGCGAGGGTTATTGTGATTGATTGTGTTTACCCTGCCAGTCACAACTGAGCTTGTTTATTGGAAGATTCAAAGGTAGGAGAAAGGCACTAATTTGTTTTATGCTATCTGTACAATTCAAGACAATGCGAATAGTGTAATTCTACAAAACGTTGTGGCCGACAAAATCATGGATTTCAAATGCTGTTATTATGATTCAGAGTATTATCACATCAGTTAACAATAATATGTGAACTGAGAGTTTTTTTTTTTTTTTTTTTTTTTTTTTGGGGGGGGGGGGTGACGATATAAGAAAGATAGAAAATTATAGAAAATTACAGAAAATTATAGAAAAAAACAATATTAGTATACGGGTATAAAAACATTACTATTAATAACAATAAGTTGAAATGTGGGTATATATTATTCAGAAATGCTTGAACGAAAACGCTCAGCGTGGGAGAGGCGGGCCTGAGTTTGTCCTGAGATTTAAAAAACAAAACAAAACAAAAAAAAAAACGGGAAGAGAATACTGAACTAGTGCTAGGTGAAGGCTTCTTGTTATGTACTCCTCAGTATTGTGGACGAGGTTTCCTTACGATTCAATGAGGGTAGAGTATCTGCTTTTCATTTGATTTTTGCTTGCTTTAGGGACCATCCATCGTTTTCATATTCATCAAACATCATAAATATGAGCCAGTTCAAATTGGAGATTCTGTGGCAGTTCATTTTTATCTTTTTGCTGGGGGAGTCTTGGGGAAGGAGTAATATTTGTACGCATGTAAAAATTATGAAAATGGATTTCCCCTAAGTTTGAAGTACGGTTTAAAAAAAACTACCTTTCTATTTTCTGAGCGTCCGTTTTCACCTGACTGATATCATTTTTTTCACGAATAGATATTCTTTAGAGAAAATTGAAACAACTACACATTGAACTCTCTAACATTCTAGACAGTCACGCAAAATGCGATAAGATTGAAAATAAGCAAAAGCTATTACATTGGGCTAATTTATGTTTAAAGCCCGCCCTTCCAAACCTGAAATAAAAACTGAATTTCGTCACTAAAGCCCACCTAGTGTATGTTGTGCTTGATCTTCCACCATGAAAGCCCATTCGTGCTTATATTTTCAACAGAAATGCGTTATATATATTTCCAGATCATTCTGTATCCAGAGATCAAACCACTTTTTCGTTTTTGATAGTCATTGGAAATATCTGGAAAATCTTCTTCCAAAACACACTGTGTCTCAATCCATTTCTTTGATTTTATATATTGCCATGGCGTGTGTGTGTTTATAAAGTCTGAACATGAAATATGGCTTTTATTGCTTTGAACGCAAAAACAATATGCTAACCGATTTATGTACTTACGTATTTATGCTTCTTGTGCTCATCTGCATAGAGCTATTAAGAAATGCCGTCTTTATTTTCATACATACATTTTTAAAATATTTAAAAGAGTATGATGTTCGAAACCGGTGTCCCTGGACGAAGGAAAAAGCATGATGGGAGGTGCTTAAGGCCCAAACATTTTCAGCTGATACAATTAAAAAATAAACTAAGTTTCGCCTTTGCAATCGCAGATGTGAATGAGCACTGGTATGCATGCTGGGGTCAAAGGTCACCCTACCGCATCATCACACGAAGATATGTAAAGACCAAGATTATTTTTTATATAAGAAAATACTGTAGACCTCAGGCAACGATAACGCTACCTAAGTAGCTGAAATCCATGGTTTTGTAAAAAAGTAAAAAAAAAAAAAAAAACATTAGTAATGGAAGAAACAAGTTATTTTCAATGGTTGTGTGAACCATTCACATAGTTTGCGCGTGTGACGTAATCTGAGCTCTACGACCAATGTTTTCAATAGTTACTTTTCACGCATTGGTGGTCTGCTGGAGTCGCAGAGAAGCACTGCCAAAGAAGCCTATTGGAGTGCTTACCATACTGCATTTAAGCCAGTTATAGTTCATGGCGATTGAAAATATTTGTGATCCACATGAACATTTGGACCCGAGAAGCACACCAAAATTGACAAAGTACGGCAATATAATCCGATAAATATGGCATTGCACTAGAGAAAAGAATAAGGTTACCTAAGAGGATAGATGATGAACGATAAACAATACTGGGCCAGCTCTGCAAGGAAATATAAGTTAAAATTTAAAGGTTTCCTTTCCAAATCGGGCCCAGGTATACTATCATCTGAAAGATATGTGAAAATGTTATTTAGGAAAGTCATTTACAAGTTTGCAACTTTGAAAATTAGGAAAGTCCTGATGTAGTTGAGGTCTTTAGAAGGTGCTAAAGTGCGTCTCTTTGTTCCATCTTCTTATTACTTTTGCTGCAATCGT
>NC_061824.1:14370621-14373121 GCF_019202785.1 Penaeus chinensis
CTGTCACCTCTTCGTGGCGTGGGGGGCGTGGGCATGATGGGATCAATGGTGATGAAAGTAGTTGGGGTAATGGAGTGCGGACTGATCTCCTCGTCGTCAGAAGACTCGGGAAGTTGCTCTGCTGCTGGCAGTATCTGGCGCCTGGAATCCAAAGGTGGAGTCTCCACGTAAAAGCAGTACCCAGTACCAATACGCGAAAGGGGCAGACGATGGTTTAGAACCGGGGACTGATGCAAGGGCTGTAGGGCTGACGAAGCTCTCCTACCTTCCCTAAGCAAGAGAGATGCTCGCGACACCACACTTGAGGCTTCGCTCAACGTTTCAGGCGAGGCAAGCGGTGCCACCCCCGCCAGCCAGTCCTCTCCGCGCTCTAGCGATCCTCGCGTCGATTCCCTGACGCCGAGGAGCAGCTGTTCCTCAAGAGCCGATAAGAGTTCCCATGTAATAGCTGGTGAGTGAACGTGAGCCGTCTTGCGGAGGTCCAGAGCAGGCTCCGGCGAGGTGACAGGCGAGCAGGTGAAGGAAGTTTCGAGGAGGAGCTTATGCGGCGGAGTCGCCAAACGATTCCCGCTATTTGACGCAGTGGGATTTGACGAAAGGGGAACGTTATTAAGTGGGGTCACCCTAAGAGTCTCTTCTGCAGGCGTCGTTTGGTGAGGCAAAAGACTGGTGGGCGTGTGCGGGCGCGAGGAGAGAAGCCTGCGCGTTTCTCCACCCTCAGGAATGAGGCCATCACTCTTCCGGCGAGCTGGGCTGTCCGACATCCGCTGGGGCTTCGTCGGGCCCGGATTCTCCAGCACCTGTAGGACCCCAGAGAAGTTACATGATGATCTCACATGCACATTTCTACTAACCATAAGGGGCATCTGAATGATTTTCGTTTCGGTCCTGTGATTCAAATCATAAATTATATAAATGGTAAAATGAAGCAATCTATAAAAAATAATAATTATAAATGTATGTGAAAAAAAATCAAATGTGTGTGAAAACGCTAATATAAAGGTTACAGCAAGAGTAGGTATGATTTCCATTTCTAAGACAGACAGAAATTATTGAAAGACACTTAAGAAATGGACTCAGTAAAGTCAGGAAGATTAACACATTTGGCCGGTTTGTTCATCAGAATGGAAGAGGATAGAAAGCGATCGATATTCACTGTGATATTAAAAGCTAAGAGAGGAAATCACCCTTAATTCATTCAGATGCCCCTCTTCTGAATAAAACGACTCCATGGTTAAACAGGCAAATTAATCAATAAATAAAGATTAATGAAATAGAGTCTTCATATTTCTCCGTTTATCAATACTGCAATAGATGAGGTTATATTTTAGCAGAAAATGGAAGAGCTGGAATAGGCAAATAAGTAGTACATTATGCGCCGAGAAGCTGTTACAACAGAAAGGACAGAGGGAGTACAACGGCATCAAGCTCTGATTCAATTCATTAGTTTCCATACAATGCACAAGTTAGGCGCGCACAGAGAACACACATGTTACTAAGGCTGCTATATTTGTTCAAGGCTGTAGTTGAATTGATTATAAACCTGCAAAGGACCTGTTCCTTAATGTAATGCAACGAGGGCATACTTCTGCCACTTCGTTTCATCTGATATATCAAAAATGTAATTCCTGGAGATGAAGGTGAAGAGGAATTCCTGTTCTATTTCGCTTATATTACTTGGTGTGTATGTGTGTGTGTTTATGTGTGTATGTGTGTTTGTGTGTGTGTGTGTGTGTGTGTGTGTGTGTGTGTGTGTGTGTGTGTGTGTGTGTGTGTGTGTGTGTGTGTGTGTGTGTGTGTGTGTGTGTGTGTGTATGTGTGTGTGTGTGTGTGTGTGTATGTGTGTGTGTGTGTGTGTGTGTGTGTGTGTGTGTGTGTGTGTGTGTGTGTGTGTGTGTGTGTGTGTGTGTGTGTGTGTGTGTGTGTGTGTGTGTGTGTGTGTGCGTGTGTGTGTGCGTGTGCGTGTGCGTGTGCGTGTGTGTGTGTGTGTGTGTGTGTGTGTGTGTGTGTGTGTGTGTGTGTGTGTGTGTGTGTGTGTGTGTGTGTGTGTGTGTGTGTGTGTGTGTGTGTGTGTGTGTGTGTGTGTGTGTGTGTGTTTGAATATATACCTATACTCAGAATAATAAAGCACGGTCACGCGTCTCGAAGAAATACAGCATTTTCTAAACTTTTCTGTTTCTGGACTAAACAACGACATATACATGGAGACATAAGACCAGCCAGCATATAAGAGAGCTCCTAAACTCTACTCCAGGATGTATATTTAGAATATTGCCTTGACATGCATGCTGAGGGAATTTTACTCCAAAATGACTTGTTACTTCAAGTGGCGATACACCTTCACGGGCACAGGATTAGCTATCAAGGGATAGAACGATTCACAGAAGGCGAATTAAAACGACATAGAGAAGGGTTTAATGCTATGTTACATCAAAGGAAATTGAGGGACAAAAGTGGTGTAGTCATCATAGGAATGGACAAAAAGTTTGAAGAATTTTTG
>NC_061824.1:14405621-14408121 GCF_019202785.1 Penaeus chinensis
AGGACACTTACTTGATATATTGATTGTGGTATATCAACAAATCAGGATACACAGCATTTCCTTTTATATTTTTGAGCTTGTAGGGTTATAACATAGACATACAGAATGATTTTAAAGACATTCATCCCACCGAAGCCAATACCGCGTCATATGACTCGGACACGATGGAAATTCTTACCGTGTCCCAGCGATCGTTATGATTGACTTCAAGTCTTACCCATATGGAGTGAACATGATGTACTGCTAAAAAGGCACAAAAACATTTGATGCACCTTTACAATAAGAGTTATATCAAGAAACTTACGATGCGATTCATAATTAAGGAAAATATAAATCCCTATATGAGACTACGTGAAATATATCTGAAAAATGGCGCGCTCTGGTTGGCTGGTGTATCAAACCGTATCAAGTTGATGGCATAGGAATTGAAGAAAATGTTTCAACAGGTTCCAATAATGTACGCATTGAGTGCAAACATAGTGTATCAAAGTGTTAGGAGTTTTGGAAATATTACAAAAAAGGCCTTTGATTTAGAGGCATATATATATTCACGGCTATGCAATACAATCATCAGATTAGACTCTCTAAAACAGAAATGTGTTACACCTTTTTCCAGTCCTCAGTGCGCCCAATCCAAAAATGTGGTGACACTGTCAGACATGCGATATCTACCAGCCTTTATATAGATTCGAAAGAATACAGGGTCCAGGGTCTATGATTATAATCAAAGATTTTATAGCCCATATATATCTCTCTCAAGCTGGGCAGTTGCATGGAGTGGTGCTCTCGGTGGGGATCGTGGATAGAATTATTCTCTCAATGAACAGCTAACATGATTAGTCGCCATTTAGTCATTAGGACTAAATTTTTGACGAGCACTCTGCGAAGATAAAATCTTCAACCTAGATATGTACTTTAAACAATAATTAGTTCTAAATAATATCATATTTATTTTAGCAAAGTCTAGTACCAGTTATTCAGAAACTTTTACAAAGTATTATCTTGATTTTTTTTAACCAAGATGCAAAATTAAATCTAAATTAGAACCTTAAACTTTGGAGGCGATTTCTGATGATGTTTGTTTTGGCGTGAGACCCTCTATGGACGCACATACATACGCGCATATATATATATATATATATATATATATATATATATATATACATATATATACATATATATATATATACACACACTAATTCCAATTTGGAGTTAACGCCGACGAGAGCGCATGGCCGCTTCCAGCCTTTGCTTCCAGCCACGAGGGTCCCATTTCTAGCTCCTCGTGACAAGTCGGGCCGACCTGCCCAAACCACGACTTCCTATGTCGTTTCAAGGCCTCCTCCACCCAGGACTGTCTCGTGAAGAGACATCCAGATGGGCAAAGTGATACACATAGAATCGGGCTAGGTGCCAGTGTAGCCTGAATTGCCGGTCCCGGATTGTCTATGTAACAGGCCTTATGCCGGTCTCACTATGGAACCGTCAGTTGAACAGATGGTCCTGCCAACTGTACCCCAAGGTTCGGTTACTGTTACTAAAGGTATCAAAACGCGAATCCAAAGCACTAGACAGCGTCCTGGTTTCACTTCCATAAAGTATAACTAGCAGTATGAAGGTCTTAAAGTCACTACACAGGTACCGGCATCTCCAAACACTCTTGTTGAATGAGTTCATGGCTCCTGCTGCCAGACCAATCATGAACTACACTACCAATGTAAGCTCTCCGTGTCCTCCCCACGACTGAACTGGTTCTCCTAACAGGCCCCAACATCCTGGATCTTGGTCTCGGTCTAAGACCTAGACCCAAGGGCTTTGCCTCATTGCTGAATATATCAGGACACGCCACCAGTGATTCCAGACTCTCAAATAGGATAGCAGATGGGAGCCAAAGACGAAACTGCTGGCTCGAAGACTCTGTTTCTATTCCAGATAAATGTCGAATCAATGGCCTCTTTTACGAATACGAACCCTGCCTCCTACAAGAAACTTATATATATGCTCAAATGAAATAAAATAGCTTTACTTCATACTCTCATTCATCTGACGTGAACTCAGCATGTTCGCGGGCTTCCCATTTTCGGAATTACTTACTGCTAACGGATATGCTCGGTTCACCAGTAATATGATAAAAATATAGCTGCAACAGATATGCTCAGCACGCCTCTAACTGAAGCAAAGTAGTCTTCTAATGTCATAAATGCGATGAATTTAAATAGGGCTTAAAATATCATCTTTTAGTAGTTCATTCTCTCACAATGGCATTGTGATCATACATTACTGAACATCAGCTTGTGCTAATCAATATTGATCACAAATTCTAGATTTTTTTGGAAGAGTACAGCAGTAGTAGACTTCAGAGTCGCAGTTTTGATATGCAATGACGTATCTTCCTTTTGTAGTGGGTGAGTGTTAGTACTGATGAAGGTGAATTTAACAAGGAGTAAATTTAAAAGCATAACGTTTGTTATTAATAATGAATATAGGTGTTTCAAAATGG
>NC_061824.1:14433121-14435621 GCF_019202785.1 Penaeus chinensis
ATACTTATATTCATGTATATATATGTATATACTTATATTCATGTATATATATGTATATACTTATATTCATGTATATATATGTATATACTTATATTCATGTATATATATATATATGTATATACTTATATTCATGTATATATATATATATATATATATATGTATATATATGTATATGTACAAACATATGCACATATATATGTATATATATATGTGTATGTATATATATTCATGTATGTGTATATATGTATTTATATTCAGGTATATATATGTATATACATATATGTATACACACGCACGTACACACACACACACACATACACACATATATATATATACATACATATATACACATATGTACATATATACATACACACATTATCTACATATAAGAACATATATATGTATATACATACACACACACACTCACACACACACACACACACACGCATGCACAAACACACACACACACACACACACACATATATATATATATAAATATATATACACATATATGACTGCCACGATGGTCCAGTGGTTAGAGCACTGGACTCCGACCCTCATGGTCCCAAGTTCAATCCCCCGTCGCGGCGGTCGTAAAAATGCCTGCGCTCTGACTGCTGGCTCGAGCCCGAGAAAACGACATATCGCCTTGAGAAGTCAAACGCAAGTGTCGTAGTGTTAGTGCGTCGAACCGCGGTTGATCAGGAAGGGCATCCAATCAGGCAAGGGTGATACTGCCATATGACCTCTCAATAAATTAACTAAGAGTGGCCTATGTCCAGCAGTGGAATGAAGGGCTGTTAGAAAAAAAAAAAATATATATATATTATACACATACACACATATATATACATACATATATATCATACATGTATACATATGAATATGAATATATGTATCATCATCATCATTATGGAGCTAACGCCGGCAGGGGCGCATAGCCGCATCCACCCTCCGCTTCCACCTACGAGGATCCCTCATGGCGAGCCGCCAGGCAGGGGCCCGGCCCATCTCTAGTTCCTCACGACAGGTTTGATCGATTTGCCCAAGCCACGACCTTCTCGGTCGTCCCACAGGCCTCCTCCACCCAGGGTTGTCTCGGACAGAGACAACCTGATGGGCAGGATCATCCTGTGGGAGTCGAGCCAAGTGGCCATATAGCCTGAGTTGGCGATCACGGATTGTGCAAGTAACAGGTCCTGTACCGGTCTCACGGTGCAGCCGTTGGTTGGACACATGGTCCCGCCAACTGTACCCCATGATCCGGCGCAAGGATCTGTTACAAAAGGCATCAAGACGAGATTCCAGAGCACAAGATAGTGTCCAAGTTTCACTACCATAGAGTAAAACTGGCAGTATCAGGGCCTTGAAAACACGTAACTTGGTCCTTCTGCACAGGTACCGACATCTCCAAATACTCTTGTCAAGAGATTTCATGACCCCTGCTGCCAGGCCAATCCGTCTACTGACTTCTTGGTCTGACAGCCCAGAGTCGTGAAATGCACTACCGAGGTATATAAAGCTCTTTGTGACTTCGATGTTTTCCCCGCAAGCACGTATCGACTGTACAGGGTCTCCTAGCAGGCCCCCAAAATCCTGGATCTTGGTCTTGATCCAGGAGACCTCTAGCCCCAGGGGCTTTGCTTCATTGCTAAATGCATCAAGAGCTGCTACAAGGGTTTCCAGAGATTCAGAGAGTACGGCAACATCATCGGCAAAGTCAAGGTCTGTAACCTTGATATTGCCCAGAGTTGCTCCACAGTGACTTTGGACAGTAGCTCTACCCAGTATCCAATCCATGCAAGTGTTGAAAAGTGTTGGTGCAAGAACACAGCCTTGCCTCACCCCTGAACTAACAGGGAAGAAGCTCGACAGGCCCCCACCACACTTTACAGCACTTTCAGTGCCTGTATACAGGTTTGCTATTAGTCTAATAATCCTTATTGGAATTCCTCTTAGTCTCAGGATCTCCCAGAGAGATTCGCGATGCACCGTGTCAAACGCCTTCTTGAGATTGATGTAGGCTGCGAGCAGCCCACGTCCGAACTCACGACGGCGCTCTATAATGATTCGAAGCGGCAGGATGCGGTCTATTGTGGACTTACCAGGAGTGAAACCAGATTGCTCCGGTCTTTGGTGCCTCAACAGGTGGTCCCTGATACGTCTCAGTAAGATGTGCGCGAGTACCTTGCCTGGTACACTGAGTAGTGTAATGCCTCGGTGATTGCTGAAGACCCACCGATCCCCTTTCCCCTTCCAGAGAGGGATGACCACACCCCTTAGCAGGTCAGGGGGAAAGGTACCAGTCTGCCAGATGGCAGACAGGACTGCATGCAAGCCCCTTGCCATAGGTTCTCCACCAGCCTTTAACAATTCGGCTGGGATGCCACAGACACCTGCTGCTTTACCACTCTTCAGCTTGGAGATCGCCCCCCTGATTTCGGTCAGGGAGGGTGGATCCTCGCTGATGGGTGGATCTGGCAGAGGAGTCTCAACATTA